>NC_062967.1:47003119-47113855 GCF_023119035.1 Salvia hispanica
TGTCTAGTTCAAAATCTTTATTTATTATTCTGGAATAAATTCCAACCGGTCGGGTTTCTGAATAATAAAACCTTTTTCGAACACCTCTTGAGGATATTATCAAACTGGACTCACCCAGCACACGATTCATTGCAACAACAATACTAGCACCTCTAGACATTGATCACCACTACCCAAGATATCAGGATTCTTGGATTGCGAAAAATCCGCACCATTTGATAAATCAAAGTAGTGCATAATCAATATCGTATGCTCAATGTTATATCAACAATGATTAAGAAATAACAATCACCGAGACCTCGTCTTTCGGTAAATAGCAAGAAAGACTTATCTCAACTGTTAGATCCTTCAGTGCTATACCACACCAGTGTCGTTTTATTTCCTAGGGTAAGGAAACAAGCGGATCGACACTGCAACCTTTCACGATAGGTAGCCAAAGCCTATCTAGGTTGTGAAATTCTATTTCTCTTCTACAAAGATCCGACTGCGTCACCTTCTGTGAACGTCGTTCACGACCAGTCTACTATGTAGAAGAATTAGACTTATTTGCTTCTTATACATTTAAATGTTTGAAAAACATCTTATAAATGCACAAGCAAACACCAATGCGATAAAATTACTTCTTCTCGCCTTGGGTTAAAAGTGGATTGTAGAATTTATTGTATACAAGTAATTCTATCCGTGCAACATGCTCGAAATATGCTTTTCAGTATACCAATCATAACACATATTAGAATCCATTGTTCTTGATGTTAATGCCACCAATTACTGGAAGATTTTAGTATAATTAAAAGCAAAATGTCGTGTGAAGCAAAAGACAATAACCAACATATATAATTTCTTTATCAGAATCTTCAGTTTATCTAAAAAAATGTCTAGCAAATATATACCAACAATAAGAGATGTCAAATATTGATAATATTATCTTAAAGAAACACCGAACATTATATTGAGTCATGACTCTAGTAATCAGATTAACAAAACCAGAAAAACAATCAACTCCAAGGTCACAACTACATCATCCTCCTTTTGGAATGAGAGTGAGACCATTCTACCGTAAAGCCAAGTCTTCTCATTCAACTTGCATCAAAGATCCAGTTTTCTCCTACTTGTTGTTCATTTCCAATATATGTGGACATCAATCCTTTTTGCAAATTAGTCATTTTCAATCTGCAACCGATCTGAAATTTAAATATGAGAGTGAAAATAATAAAGTGAAATTTAAATAACAATACAATATAAATGATAAAATTCTACAAGTATACACATACCAGTCATGCAAATTTGGGCAATTACGTTTGTCGTGTGATGCCCCATGAAGGCGACATCCGTGGCAGGCCCTAGGCTTCACAATTGTCTTCTCTTTTGAAGATAGCATTCTCTTACCGCATTTCTTTGTTCTAATTTGAGAAGGATCACCAATATTTATTGTTTTATCTAAGCTTTTTCTTTTCTGAGTATTGTACTTAGTCGTTGGACTAATGCTCATCTCTTTGATTTTACCATGTAATAATCAAGTTGTTCATCTAAAAACTTTGTCCTCTCATCCGTCAACGACGCATCGTCAATCAATATTGAAGCCTTATAAGATAACTTGGAGCGCCGCGACATCAGAAATTTTGTTGGATCATCATTGGCGTTCCTATCATCTATTGAATACACAACATCCATCTTTGCATCTCGTGTCCATCGCTTGAGTATATACTTGTCGGGTAATTCAAATATTTGGCTGATGCGGAAGAAAACTAGCATGTGTCTGGACGGAATACCATCAAACTCAAATTTTCCACAATTACAAGATATACAATCTCTTAGTCTATCATGCGTGAGTAGCCTTGGTTTCGAGGACGAAGAACTTTGGAAACTCATGACATTGCAAATCATAATATCATCTCGTGTAGAGGCATATTGCACAATGTAACTATGGCTTTGACTGATTTCTTCTTAAAACTCCGTCCACTTCTTTTTCGTATAAACTTTAACCATTTGAGCTTCCATCGGCCAACCTATTGTGATTTTGGGATGCTCATTCATGTCAATATGGTATGCAACTAACTCATTATGTTTTTGGTGTCTCAATGCTCTATTGAAATGTATGATAAAATCCATCAAATTGTTCTTATTGGAGATATACTTCTTGAAAAACGAATGTGAACTCTCGGATCTCTGACTACTTAACATCCTAGCAAAGAATACATGACTAAAGTATGTCGGAACCCACTTATGCCGCAGTGCATACATCAACAATATCCAACTATTTTGCTCCAAGTTAGCACATCTAATTACATCCTTCCAACCATGCTCGAATTCCTCCGGAGATGTAGAATTTGTTATAACACTTTTATACTCTGATAGTGATCCCGAAAAGTTATCGGAGAAATCTTTTCAGGAAATTTATTCAGTATGTGCCATAAGCAATACCGATGCACAGTTTTCGGCAAAACTCGAGCAAGTGCTTTTGTCAATGCTGCGCACCTGTCGGCATAGCTTCAATAAACTTGTTAAGCAACCAGATATATGATTCGATTTTCTCGTCACTTAGAAATCCACAACCAAAAACTATAGTTTTATGATGATGATTAACCCCAACGAAAGGTGTAAAAATCATTGCATACTTATTGGTGTTATAAGTGGAATCAAACACAACAACATCGCCAAATACACTATAAGCTGCCCTTGATTTAGAATCCGCCCAAAAACATCGGCTGACCTATTTTCTGAATCTGTCTCATAGTCAAAGAAAAATGCTTTGTTCTTCTCTTTCTCAACTGTAAAGAATTCTATCAAAGTTTCAGCATCAATCCCCTTTTTTTCATCTCTTAATTCTTTCTCAAAATTCCTAATATCTCTCTCTGTGCAACCTACACTTTCGGGTCCACCATGCTCAATTTCTAACAGTTGCATTTGCTGACATATAGGTATATTAGCTTCTGAAAGTTGTTGGGTCAATACTCTCTTCGCGATAGAAACATTACGGTGTGATTGAAGCAAGTGCACCTTTGAGGGAGTAGAGAGTCCATGATTATGACCTTCTACAAAGACGCTAACACTCCAATCCGGTCCAGTTTGTTGCTTAACAATCGAAATTCTTGCCTTACAATCAGTTCTAACTTCACCACGAGCTCTTGAATTTATCGTGGCACCACTCAATGCTATATTTTTAGAACGATTCTCATCAGTTTGACCAGCTTTGAAACACACAAATTGTTTCCAAACGAGTTCATTTGTTTTCTTGTTCTTTTTGGTACTAATTGATCTTGCGCTAAAACCAGCTTCTCGTGCATACGATTGTAGAATGCAAACGCATCATCAACTGTTGCAAATCTCATTCCAATCTTCGGCTTTCGATCATTTGCAACTTGGGGGGTATATAGATCATCGTTCATATTTTCACTCAGAGAGTTGATATCCCCTTCATTGTTCATATTTTCACAGAGAGTTGATATCTCTTTCGTCATTCTTTGGTCAAAAATAAATTGTGCAACTAAGTTTCTCAACATGTAGTGAGGTAATAACATTCTATAAAACATAAAGTAATAAAATTAATAAAGAAGAAGAAAAGATTAAAGGTCTTACATGGGCATCTTCTTCCATAAGCTTACTGAAAGATATTAAAACAAGAGATAGAGCCTTAGTAATTTAAATAAAAGAAACTAAACATCCAGTAAAAATTGTTGCTTGTGAAATCAGTATTGCTTATGTCACATATGGAACAAATTGAAAAATATGTGCTACAAGCAAGTATGTAATCAATTGATTTAAGTTCGACAAAAAGAAATCAACAAAGTCTAGTGAAAATTCAAACCTTTACTCGTCTATGTGAATATCAAAACCGGAGGTAACGCGAACCTGAATAACTAATTCTTGAGGCGAACGTGGAAGATTTGAGAGAAATGATCAAATGATTTATTCTCAAAACTTTTAGCAAAAGAGCGCGGCGCAGAAAGCAGAAAATATTGAATTGGTAACTATCAATATAAACATGGTAAGAATATATATAATAAAGATAGTATGAATCTTAGAATACAAAGGATTTTACGAGAGGGGAGAGAATTTTGTATTAAAAAAATATAAAAAAGTATGCTGATTTGGAGAGGTGCTCATTGTCCCTCACAAATTTTTCCTTAGCATATCAATTCTCTATAGTATGAATACCGAATATATTTATAGATATATATTAAATACATTTGTAATGTAGTAGTAATATTAGTATACCAAATTTTCGATATTATATACGATACGACAATTTAAGAATGGTATACCATATCAGCCCAACCCTAATGCCCACTCGCACCCCCACGTACGAACATTACACATTGCGTTGATGACGGGCGAGAGGCCAATTACCCTACCTCACCCATGTCCGCGTCTTTCTATCTCATATTTAGGGATGTCAGTGTAGTCCGCAACCCGTGGGCTAGCCCGAATAGCCCTCCAAATTTATAGGTTATGGCTGAAAATTTCTAGCCCGATAAGATAAAAAACCGATTAACCCGCAAACCGTTAGGGCCAGACCGAAAGTTCGATGGGCTGGCCCGGAAACTCGATAAAATTTCTATTATTCTATTTTTTTTACTCCTAATTCGACACTTAATTGATTAATTTTATAATATAGATAACTAAAAAAATAACTTTCAATTTTATATTAAATATATAAATTATATATTGAATTTTTATTAATATAATAATTGATAAATAAATTAAAAACTTCAAATTCACTAAAAAAAATATTTAAATTTCTAAAACATGTATTAAAATTTCATAAAATATCTCAAATATTAGTATTTGGTCATGTTTATGATTGAGTTTGAGCATATATCTCAAATTTATAATAATTAAATATTTTAAATTTTATGAATATAGTTAATTATTATTTATTGGATTGATCGCATGTTAATTTTATCGGTAGTAACCCGATTAACTCGCTGAGCTAGCCCTAAACCCGAGCTTTTAGGGTTAGAGTTGAACTTTTATAACTCGAAAGGAATCACAACCCGACTAACCCGTACCCGATTGACTCGCAACCCAAGTAGGACGGCCCAAAACCCGATGGGCCAGCCCGATTAACATCCCTACTCATATTGGACGCGAACAGGGCTCGGTCTCGTGGATGTCTTTATTGAATAATGCATAAAAGTAGAACCTTTATTACGGAGCTTTCAATTTTCCTCGTATTCATCGACATCCCTTTGTCAAATCTTCCCCACCCACTCTCTCTGCCTCTCCCCTGGATATAACAAGGCTAAACTCCGATCAAGATTGCATTTTGGGGGCGCATTACTGAGGTACTCTTTCTGTTATAAGATCTAGTGCTTGCGATATTAATGTCTTTGTTCAAATGCTGCTGATTATTGTCCCTGCATTACTATTTTTCCGTTTTTATGATGAACTTCCGGCAATGGGTTAATGTTTCTAATGCTGCTCTGTTACTTCAGTCAGGTTTCTTGATCGAAAATGGACTCTGCCACCATGAATTTTTGCAGTAACTCCGTTTGCTCACCTCCTGTAAGTACTTGTCAGTTTTTCCTTTTATTTGTTAATTATTTTGTCGATTTCCTTTTACTTGCACCTTTCTGGTATGTTGTCTTCATTTGTATGCTGAGGTTAATAGTATCTTATTTTTGACTCTTTGAAATTTACGAGTGATGCATGTAACTACTGATTGCAACTAGCAATGTTAGGATGTCTTTCCTGCACTATAGCCTTATTCATTTATTCAAATATCTGGCTGTCAATCACATTGGCATTCGAACTAAAAGTCTAAATTTATGTTCTATGATGCAAAAGGGTTTATTCGTGGGGAGGACAGCAGGAATTAGGAGCTCGCAATGTAGCTTTATGTCGGGAAGTAGGATTCACTTCCCTAAGCAGAGGATTCAGGCTTCACAAGTTCGCCATAAATCTGGGAAACAAGGGGGAGCTCTTACTGTTACGTGCCGCGATGACAAAATTTTGATCGCCAACAGAGGAGAGATTGCAGTTCGCGTGATCCGGACTGCCCATGAGATGGGGATCCCTTGTGTTGCGGTTTACTCAACAATAGATAAGGATGCTCTTCATGTAAAACTAGCTGATGAAGCCGTTTGCATTGGAGAAGCACCAAGCAGTCAATCGTAAGCATAATTTTTCTTTCATCCATTAAATTTTTGTTCTCTCCCAGTCAGTAAAATCATGCATATTAAAAAATGATTAGCTTTTATCTTGGATAACTTGGATAGTCTCTCAAAGGACCAAATCTTTTAGAATCAAATTGGGAGTACTAGTAACTAATGGCAGTGAGCTCTTTGTTTAGATCCCAATATTTTTACAATCACAACATTTTATAAACACAGACTCTCTTACTTGGTTAACTGTTTAGATACCTAAGAGATTTTGTGGGAAAATTGGTAAAAAAGTAGACATTGTTTAAGATTCCAAGTGTTTCCTCTGGTGGTCTTGAGGTGCGGGTAGAACAGTGATGTAGTAGTTTTGTTTTTATTGTGTTCCTACGTAGTTCTCTGGAATAATAGTTTCGTTTCCCTTGGTTCTTGAGCTAATTTGAATGAGGTTTTGGGATTATTCCGTGGGGACATAGGCCCCTTTGTACTTGATTTACTACTGTTTAATTTAAAAATCGATACTTGAAGTTGTGCAGTATTTAGTATGTTTCCTATTTCATTGTGACTATATCCTTCTTGGTTTTGGGTTTTCTTACAGTTACCTGGTGATTCCAAATGTCCTATCTGCTGCCATCAGCCGTGGATGTACCATGCTGCACCCTGGATATGGTTTCCTTTCCGAGAATGCTGTTTTCGTTGAGATGTGCAGAGAGCATGGAATCAACTTTATAGGACCAAATGTAAGTTATCCAAATTCAAGTGCTTACGACAACTCAAGCTAATGCAGTGCATCCTTAACTTTTGGAATATCTAGTTTACTAGCAAACCCAGTCATTCCTGAGGAATGGGTGCATTGTTCACACAGATTTTAGTTATAGGCCAATAATGTGAATGTTGAATTTGAATTTTTTCAATCCTTTGACAAGCTTAGTTGGTCTCGCTTTGGGTTCGGTCATTGTTATCTTACTGAGATGGTCTATACTTGATAATGACACTTGAATGAAGCTCGGACAATTCCCATAGATAAGTGACTCTTGACTTTTGGCAATATCAATGATTGAATTAGATGGTAGATTCTATTGAAGCCTGACTTGTACTTGTCCTTGTTTTCTATTTCTTTGGAAAAGGTTTTGTTTTCTCACTTAAATTTACTTTTCCTGTAAAAGTCTCTCTTGATGTGTTAGATCATAAAAGTCTCATGTCTTTACCTGTGTGCTGGGAGTTGTCTGGCATCAAATAATATTGTTCTGTCTGGCTTATGTGATTAGGCTTGACACTTCATATATATACATCTAGGGCAGGGAACAGTAGATAGATGACCTTTTTAATGGAGCTTTATGTGTCACTAAGATGTCTGAGATTTTTTATTCTTCAATCCTGTGGTACTGCTTTCTGTTTGTTGTAGTTGTAGAGATTAGTTATGAGGATGTGAGCACAGAGTAAGATATGTTTGAATCATGTTCAACTTCAGCATCATATTGCCTTCATCTAAGTTCGGTTATGACATGAAGCCAAACTTCTAGAGACTTTGGGTTGAGTATTGATGTTTAACATGGATGTTCACAATCTCCATATATGCCTACATGAATTAAACTTCTATTCAATAAATTTAGTACTACTGATTTTGATATATCAAATGGCTATTTATAAATTTGTGTTTCTCAGTATCCTCCTTATTATTACCTGGATACAGATAGATTATGGATTCAAATTTTTATTTCATTGCAGCCTGATAGCATTAGGGTCATGGGTGACAAGTCAACTGCTAGAGAAACAATGAAAAATGCTGGAGTACCAACTGTCCCTGGAAGTGATGGATTGCTACAGGTATTACCCTATGTCAGGATTACTGCTTCACAGATAACATTTTTCTTGTACATTCTAATAATAATAATTGTGTCCGTGCGTGATGTTAGCGCAGTCGCACGAATAGGCTCTTCTGTCTTCTCCGTTTAACGAAAATGGTTTATGTCATTGCAGACTACTGAAGAAGCAATCAAACTTGCAGATAAGATTGGTTACCCTGTCATGATTAAGGTATGTTTGTATAGTATGTTCTATTTCAAGAATTATGTGCCCCAACCACTGAGATTACAAAATACGCGTTTCTGAAATTGTCTTTTACTTTACCGAGGAAAAACATAGATTTGCTTTAGGTATTATTCTTATAGAATGAGTTGGCTTTGTGTGAGTTTAAGATGACATATTGCGCTATTCAGTGGTTCAGTTGTTTGCTACCTAACCGTAAATGATTTCATATCACTTCTCAAGAGCTATGCAATTTGTTAGCAAGATTATGTATTATCTTCTTGGATACATATTATTTGTCTGTTTCAAATGAAGCCTTTTACTGTACCTCTTTAGCAATACGCTAAGAGCAAGTTAGTCTTGTCATCCTACATAGATGCATACTTGAGATAAAATGTTGAGATATTATACAGTGAGACCTGACTAGTACTCAAAATGGACTCTTGTTGGGTAAATGTGGCTGTTTTTTTACAATGCTAGTATTAGTCAAGGGAAAATGAAATATGTTTATCTCTATATGAAGTAGTTAGGACTTTTAGTATTCAATTGGAGGCTAGTTAATATTCTGTCACAATAGTAGCATTTAGAAAACTGATTAAGATTAAGCGTGCGTATGTTTACAAAAAGCCGATATCAGTCATGATGTTTTGTTTCTTTTTCATGGGCTTATTTTGTCTTTCTATTATCAAAGTGGGTACTTTTAACCATCAACCTCTTTTCTAAATCTTTATTTTCTAGATAGATTTCAGAGTAAATATACTTGAATTTAAAACATGTCTCCCAGAGTGACCTCCTAGTCCTCTGTGCCAACATTTAATCCATCATCAAGTAAGTGTACCATTTGGTGCCTGTGTAGTCTATATGAATTATTCAAATAAGTTCTATGTATCCTTCCACCATCTGGCAATGTCATTCTGACATGCAATTGCGTTGAGACAAGTTTCCAATACATGCATGAATCATGATGCACAATGTTGGTATTGTAAATTTCACGGATGTGATTGATGACATCTGATTCATATTGAAGGCAACAGCTGGTGGAGGAGGACGAGGAATGCGACTTGCTAAAGAACCTGATGAGTTTGTGAAGTTGTTGCAGGTAATTAACTTTTCCCTAGAACTTTCAGGTGATTTACATAATCTTAGGGCAAGCTATGTTCTTCATATTTCTTCATGAGTTCTATTTGATCCTAGACTATTTTATAATACTTGCTGGTGGTTGCTGTTCTTTTTATTATACTCATGATAAAGCTAAATTATTTAACATGCCATTGTTGTGTATATAACTTTATCCGCTGTTCTATTTTAGCGCGTTTGCAGTTTTCTGCAATGAGATAGAGTCACATGGTTATAGTGAAAATTTATGCATCTAAACTGTGCCTGAATTCTTATGCTTTCTAGTATATGCATACACTCTTCATTACAATCTGTCATCTGTTCGTGCTGATAACACCCGTTGTTTAATTGAATTATTTCATACTGGCGCCATTGAATTTCATTGTGAAATGTGTAAAATAGTAGTAATTTATCTTCTTTCTTCTGGGACACAGCAAGCTAAGAGTGAAGCTGCAGCTGCATTTGGTAATGATGGTGTTTACCTGGAGAAGTATATCCAGAATCCAAGACATATTGAATTTCAGGTAACAACAAACTTGTGCTTGTAATGAAGCTACTGTTGAATAGACAAATTAGGATTTATGTATTTGGAGTTTGAACTTGTTTCCACATGGATATCATTGTGTCAAGGTACTTATGAATCTGATGAACTGATGACTTATGTTGCGTTAAATAACAATGTAGACAAAATTATTGCAATCGGATGATGTTTATACTTAAATGCCATCTACAGGTTTTGGCTGACAAATTTGGTAATGTTGTGCACTTTGGGGAGCGTGACTGTAGCATCCAGGTAGACATTGCAATTCACTAGTTTTCAATCTGCGAAATCATGTTTCCAGATGTAGCATTGGTGAAAGGTAGTGATGTTGAAGTTTCTTGTCTGCAGAGAAGAAACCAAAAGTTGCTAGAAGAAGCACCTTCTCCTGCATTAACACCTGAGTTGCGGAAAGCCATGGGGGATGCAGCAGTTGCAGCAGCAGCGTCAATTGGTTACATTGGTGTTGGTACAGTTGAGTTCCTTTTGGATGAAAGAGGGTCCTTTTACTTCATGGAGATGAACACCAGGATCCAGGTGAAAAGATGGGACTTGGGCACTCTATTCAACAGCAGTGTTAATCCTTGATATATATGAATGAATGTACTTATTTGGATGTTTTGTAGGTCGAGCATCCAGTTACTGAGATGATATCCTCAGTTGACCTGATTGAGGAACAGATCCGAGTGGCTAGAGGCGAGAAACTCCGTTACACACAGGTATATAAACAAAGCGTTCAAGACCCTTGCTACCAACCTTCAATCACTAATTGATACGGACATTGTATTCCTATAGGACGATATTGTGCTCAAAGGACATTCAATTGAATGCCGTATTAATGCAGAAGATGCTTTCAAAAATTTCAGACCTGGACCAGGTATGTTCGATTATTATCCATGAGTACTTGATTTATGAACTGCTTTCTTCAAAGCTTTTTCTTAGTTTTCATGATATGCATGTGATTCAATTACTTTGAAGACCTGAAACTTGTTGCAACAGAGGGTCGGAGAATTGAGAAATGTTCCACACTTTCAATTCAAATACCAAGTGATAAATGGTCTTTTGTGCTAAACAATATCAATTCGGGAAGTGGTTGTATCTTACACTCAAATGCCTTTCGTGTTTAACTGAACAGGGAGAATTACAGCATACCTTCCAGCTGGAGGCCCATTCGTGCGCATGGATAGCCATGTTTATTCAGATTATGTTGTTCCACCCAGCTACGATTCCCTGCTTGGAAAGGTTTGCTGTTTTTTTGGTTTAAGCTATTCAATTTGATAGAACCTCATTTAGGTGAGGAAGATGCTAAGAGACCTGTTGAAATAATTGAGTGAACATAACATGACAGTGTCTTCATTGACAATTTGACATTGAATCTATTACAAGTGCAATTATTTTAAGCTTTTCAACACTCTAGATGAAATATGGTTTCCACAGAACCACAGGCACACATATATTTCACATTTGTTTTCTTATTACAAGATCAAAATGGTGAATTAATCATTATCCAATCAAAATAAGGTATAATAAACCTATAAGCATACACATGATAGTTGAATTTCTTGCTGAAGTAGATTTATGCCAATATATGTTCCAATTTTATGTGCATAGTAAAATTTGCATCTCTCTTGTCAATATTATTTATAGGCGACATAACATCATTAAACGGATTGTAGATTTGTTGTTCGATTTCAGCACACGAGTTTATGCATCAGCATGCTACATTTTACATATTTCTTGTATCCTAGTTTTCTTTACTATTATATTGAGAAATCAGCTTTGGGCAGCACTAAACTATATTCCAATATTGTGATTTTAGCTTATTGTTTGGGCTCCGACAAGAGAAAAGGCAATCCAACGTATGAAGAGGGCCCTTAATGATACCACCATTACAGGTAAAGCATTGGATTTTACTTAAGATTTTGTTTATTGTCTGCTATTCTTGTTTTGAAACTAGCCTTCAAAAGTGGCACACCATATTGGATCAAAACATGCATCTCTTTCCCATCCATGTTTGTGTCGTAACATTTTTGAGTGTCTCCAGGGGTCCCAACAACAATTGAATACCACAAACTTATCCTGGAAATTGAGGTAGACTTTGGAAAATTTATGATAATTGTTTTCTGAGAGGCCTTCATGAATTTAAACTGCTTCATGTGTTTATGGTATAGGATTTCAAAAATGGAAAAGTGGATACAGCTTTTATTCCAAAACACGAGGAGGAGCTCGCTGAGGTGAGACACTTATCCATGATAGTTTCCATAAGTTCTCTTCTTGCTTCTTTTGAGAAGTCATGAATTTTTTATGAGAAACATTCCATTACGAGTCATAACTAGATCGAAAAAAAGTTCCAACTTTCCCATTTTCTTTGTTTAATCTGATTTGGACCATCATGTTAAAGATGAAATCACACAATGAAACCAGTTAGCAGTGTAGGTGTAGCTAATGACTCGATATAGCACAATGTTGTACGATGTCATTGCCCTCACTCTTATATATTCAAGAGAGCATCATGGGGTGTCGTTGATTTCTTGTGTTTGTGATTGCAGCCTCAGCCAACGGAACCAACGGAAACAAAAGAGCTGGCTAGAGCTTCCGCTTAAGCTAGTCTCGTGTCGCGATCAATGGAAGCAAGCTTTTGGCTTCACTTGTTTATTTGATAGCTGCACATTATTAAATACTGGTACTTGTTTTTCCACATTTTTCACTTGTTAAATGAGCTTTA
Organism: Salvia hispanica; assembly: GCF_023119035.1. Lineage (NCBI taxonomy): Eukaryota > Viridiplantae > Streptophyta > Magnoliopsida > Lamiales > Lamiaceae > Salvia > Salvia hispanica. The sequence goes on from NC_062967.1 coordinate 47,015,625, forward strand.
GTTGTAACGTAGATGAGAACTATTCTTGGTTTCGGGTAAAAAATGATTTTCAGTTTTTTACTTCATAAATGAGTGAAATAAATGTGTGATTTCCACCAATTTTTTGTAATTACCTTTAGATTGAGTTATTTTTGAGAAAAATAATGGTATAAATGTTAAGAAAAAATATTTATCCTAAATGAGGTGATATAAAATCCCCCATAGTTTAGGAATGCAGTGTAATTATTCATATGATCTTCAATGACTCAAACCAATCCTAAATATGCACTCCCTCCGTCCCAAGGAAGATGACCTATTTCTTGGACGGCACGAGATTTTATGCAGTTATATTTTGTGTGTTAAGAGAAGAGAGTAAAGTAAGAAAGAGGGGATAAAGTAGAGATAAAAGTATTTTCATTATAAGTAATGAGTCATCTTGATTGGGATAAACCAGAAAGGAAAATGGGTCATCTTCAATGGGATGGAGAGAGTAGTATAATTTATTAATAGATAATAAGTGCCATCATTAAATATAGAGACTACAAAGCCTTATTCATGTCCTACCAAAACTTTTGATATGATGCTATTTTTGAAAATACATAAAGATCGAGCCCTTTTCCCAACTCTCAAAGATCTGTACCTTTTTAAATATATTATCCATAGATGACTAGTCATGTGAAAAATAATTGAAGAAAATCAATAAAGAAGTCTTATACATATGACGGCTACACAGTTCTATGCAATGTGGAATGGGCAACTATAGTGACACTACACAATTAAAGAATAATTATAATAATTACGCTTCGAATTATTAACAATCATTGCCTGCCACTTATAAAAAAATAGTTTCTCTATCCAAATCGAAGTATATGTATAGTATATCAATTTGTAATATTACACTTATCTCCTATTCTGTCCTATCATTGGATGATTACTAAAAATACTTCTCCAGAAAGAAAAAGGTTAGCTTATGATTTTTGTGATTATTAAAAAATTTATTTCCTAGACATTTTACGGTCACAAGAATGCGTGTGTAGGGACAAAAGAAGTTATCTATGACATAAAATATGATTAGTTATCATATAAAATAGATAGAGTTGAACTTCGAAATTTTTTTTTGTGGGATCTTACATTTTGACCCATTCAATCATGAAGGACTTCTTGTGCCCTACAATTACTTGTAAGTTCGTAGAATGGATGATTGGCTTAGTATTAGGGGTGAGAAAAAAATCGAAAATCGAATATCCGAACTGAACCAAATCGAAATTTTGAAATTCGGTTCGACTTTTTCAGTTTTTCGGTTGTTCGGTTCGGTTTTAAAAATACAAAATTTCGATTTTTCGGTTCGATTCAGTTCGGGCGAAAAAAATAACCGAAAAACCGAATTATATTTTAAATATAATATTATTTATATATTTATTCTATTAATTTAATATATTATATCATATATATATATATTATATTCTTTTAATATGTATTATATATATTCTATTAATTTTATATTATATATATATAGGTCTGGGGTCCTATTCTAATGCTTATAGCACCCTAATCCAAAATCAAGACTAAATCCTCATCCTTGGATTTTAAAATGAGTGGATGAGATTAAAGCTCACAAAATCTCAATAAATAGTAGACAAAATATCAACAAAAGGGTAATATCGTCATTATGTTATCATATGATAATTTTCGTTAGTGTTTTTTTATATCAACATTGTGTATTACAAATATCAACAATATGACATTAGAATATCAACACAAGGATAAGAAAATATCAACACATTTTTATTGAGATTGGACATGCATAATATTGAGATTTTGCCTACAATATATTGAGATTTTTTGTTGCATTTGTTGAAAATAGCTGCTTTATCAACATGTACGAAAATTGAAATATAATTTATCAAATTTCATCACCCGAACATCGTCGGAACATATGCAATTGAGATCTCGTTGGAATCCTTATTAAATTATCTTTAATTTGATATATTTTTTGCGAAAAAATAATTTAAATTGCTAAGAGAGAGTTACGTAAATTTAAAGATTTGAGATGATTTTGAGGAGAGAGAAAGTAGTTAGTTATAATTACTACATATAGGATTTGACATTAATACCCTTTTAATTTAATTAATAATTATTTAAATTTAAAATATATTACACTTGGCATTATATTAACTACAAGATCTTCTAATCTAATGGTTGAAAATTGGTCTCAATTTGGGATTGATAATTAGTTAGCAATTGATTACATCCCTTTAAGGGGTGGTGACACCCTAACATGCCCCTATATATTTATATTCTATTAGTATATATAAAACAAAATAAATTATATATAAAATAAATTATATTTATATTCTTTTTTTTGGGGTTTTTTGAAAATTTTGGTTTTTCCGGCTTTGTTCGGTTTTTGAAGTTCGGTTTTCGATTTTTCGATTTTTCAGTTCGGTTCGGTTTGGATTTTGAACTAAATTCGGTTTTTCGGGTTTCGGTTTGGTTTTTCGGGTTTGGTTCGGTTTTGGCAAAAAACCGAACTGAAACCCGAATGCTCACCCCTACGTAGTTTGAACTAAAGAGTCTTTCTCTATATTATTTTATTTGTTAGTATGTCTTGAATTCGTATTATTTGTCACTAGCCAAACGGGGTCCGGCGATATACTATGTTTCTGTTTTATACCTTAATTGTTATATTGGGCATAACCTGTCATTTGTGTGCCGATTTATATAGAAGTAGGACGCACAACTTTGTAATCTGAAAAACAATCTGAATACAATCTCCTTTCCTGCCCGTAAATGTAGCCAACACAACGTTGATGAACCACGTAAAATTGTGTCTCTTTACGTTTTTGTTTGTTTCGATTACACAATTACTCTATTTCGTCACAACATTATTATTCATCAAACTATTTATCATCACTTTTCATAAAACGAGTGTAGGAAAGTCAACGGGACTTCTAACGGTGGACGAAGGGAGTAAGGCCATCTGCATTCCTGTCTCTTATCCGTCTCTTAACCGTCTCATCTCTTCACTATTCATGGGCCCCATCGTACTTTTCACCACATCTCTTATCTAAGAGACAACACCTGCATCCCTCCATCTCTTAAGTCTTAACCATCTCATCCCTTAACTATTCATTTAATTTCATTTTTTTTATATCCAACAAATTCAATCAATATTTTATTAAAATATTAAATTAATACTAATAATTCATTAAATCATTAAAAACCACGAAAATTACAACATTCGAAAAATACATAATTGAAATCCTATGGAGTATTTTTATTTTTTATTTTTATTTTTTAATTTTCGATTTTTATTACAATATTGAAAAACACAAAATTGAAAATTACAATATATTTTTTTTTTCGTATTTTCCTGAATTTTTTTTTAAACAAAAAAAACATTTTCAACTCATATAAACAACGTCCACTCGCGGGGCCAGTGAGTGAGCGTCACGCACGAACGGGAGCACGCCATGTCACCAAGGCGCGTGGCGAGCTCTCTCGCGAGACGCCTCTCCCGGACGAGCCAAGCGACGAGACACCTAGTAATTAGATGTCGAACACGCAACAAGGCGAAATAGCGATCTAGTTCCTAATTAACTAAATTTGAGGGAGAAAGTGGTGTTGTTGGAGGAGATGAATTTGGGTGAATAATGTGATTGTTAATAAATTGGCATTGTTTGCGGTTGGATCTTTATTTATTGGGTTTGTATGACCAAAATTATGTCTACATCTAGCACCGCTGTTCATGTCGTTGTGGGCGAATCCCACCCTTTTTTCTTTTTTCTTTTTCTTTTATTTACAATTGAGATTTTATTTTTTTCATAAATAAGTCTTTTCTTAAAAGAAAGTAGTAGTGGTAACACTTTTTAACGGAAAATAAGACTTTAAGATTGTACTACTAATTTTCGTTAAAAGTTTATTTAATATTAAGGAAAGTTTCAATTATTGCAAATTAATGTTTTTTTTAAAGCAGGTATAAAAATGTAATTATAAATCGTTTAAAATAAATGCCCCACGAGACTTGATTTTACTATAAAATCTTATAGAGAAGTCGCATTTGTTGTGAGTAAATTTTTATTTCATTTTGTAAATGAAAAAAAAAAGAGAGTATAACATCCGTGTTTAGTTGTTTGGTGACGGACTAGAGAGAAGTGAACATAAATGATTTCGTACCATCTTATATTAACTCAAATAATAATCAGTATGCCTAAATTGACATTGTTAAAAAGATTTGACAAGAGCGCAAAAAACTTGAAAATTGTTGGATTTTTTTTTTGTCTATTTAATCGGATTACCATAATCAAGCAGAGTTGTCATTTTTTAATCAAGCAGTGTCTAAGCAGAGTTACATAATTAATGATTGGTATTTAGAGTATATTAGTATTAATAAGCTAGCGGCCAATGATTAAAAGTTTAAAACAATATTAATCCTGTTTTTGGAGAGAGAGAGAGAGAAGAGGCTGAAGAAAATTCTTTGCAGGCTCTGCAGGTTAGATTTCCAGTCTCTGCAATGCATAGAAAACTCCAAATATTTGGTTCATCTACACCACATGTGTAGAAAGTTTGATCTCTGATTAAAATTCTGTGTAAAGTCTAATTTTAATGAGTAAAAAGTAGGTGGAAAAGTTTCAATCTTGCTTATGTCACTTTCTTAGTGATTAAAGGGTTTATTGGTGGGAATAAATTCCATGATTTGGGAGTTACTACATGAGGAAATTTTCAACATGTGCATGGTGTTTAGGAATTAGGGGTATAAGTTCTTGCTTACTGGTTTCCTCAATGGTTAGAGACAATTGTTTGTGTATGCTAAAATGGGGTTCACCTTTATCCCTTCTAAAAACTCCTACAGTTGCATAGGAATTGTACCTTTTTGCTTTGCAGAGCACGTGTTTGAGAATTTGACCCAATGGTAACTTGATAGAAGAGAACAAAAAGTGGCTGTAAAAATGAATTCTTGGTGTAATTCTGTTTAGCTGTGGGCCTCTACTGTGAAAAACTGTTAGTAGCAAAATGAGTGCCTTTTGTCTATTGGTGAAAGTTTTTTGGGGATGATTGAGATGTATCAATTTGATTAGTGTTATTATCCATGTTGGACTTCTGGGGCTTTCTTCTTTGTTTGATACCATGGTGGTCCCTTTCACTCTTCACATTCTTACACTGCCCTAATTACTATCTTACTGATTTCCCATAACCAATTATTTCTGCCCATCTTTTTTCTTTGCATTCCCGTTTCACCGGTGCATTTTCCTCGAAAACTATGTTTTGTTTATATATATTGATGGCTCTGGGAGATATTTCTCATGGTCTAACCAAACTTCTTCATTAATATGGTCAGTACTTCACTAGAGGCTCCTGAGGCAATTCACTGGTGTATTCGATTTCGTGTGGTTCTTGGCGGCATCCGTTGTGGTTGTTGTTTAAGGCGGGCCTCTCTCTTGTTGTATTTCTAACAATATAATTGAGATCTGAAATATTTGGATTCTGAGCAATGCATCTGAAGTACTACTGAGTGGGATTCATTTTCCGGGAATTGTTGTAGTTAGCGGTTTTGGAATCGATTTAGACTAGATGCCGGCTGAGGAATCAAGTAGCTCCGTGTGGAGTAGGGAGCAGGATCTACAATTTGAGAAGGCAATAGCTTCTTATGGTGAGGAGTGTCCGGATAGATGGGAGAAAATTGCAGCAGAAGTGGCTGGGAAATCTGTGGAAGAGGTTATGTACCATTACGAACTTCTAGTTGATGATGTAAACGAAATCGAGGCTGGCTTTGTAGAAGTTCCATGTTACAATTCTTCTTCAGATGGTTCGGCTGGTCATGCTGGTGATGAAGCAACTACTAAGAAGGGCGGCTATTCTGGAAATTCAAACAGTGACACAAATCGGGGATCCAAATCTTCTAAGATGGACCAGGAGCGTCGTAAGGGTATTGCTTGGACAGAGGACGAACACAGGTAAATTACTCTGCACTTGATTGCCATGTTCTAATATCATATTGAATAAACTAATTTAGACTAGGTGGGCCAGCTTTATCATAACAAAGTATGTAATTAAATATTTCATCTTACCAGATATATTCCAAGTTTCCAACTTGATTCTTTTCTTGGAGTTGCTCGTTTGATACTGTTCTGGAATAAAGAATGCTATATGTTCCTGTTTAATGTCTAGCATTTAAGTGCCTAAAATCGTATCTGCCTAATGTGTACTTGGTTGAGAAGTGGTTAACTTAAAATGTTACATCTATAAGGAAATCTTGCACACCTTAGATGCTGTTTCTAGTATGTCTTTTCCTTTAATATTTGGCATCTTTACTGAGTAAAGTTGAGGTTTTTGTCTTAATGTGTGCCTGCACAGATATGCTCGTACACTCGTACTAGATGTACAACTTGTATCCACCACTATGGGTGGTGGTAACCTTGGTGCCATTTTGGACTTTGTCTATACCTTTTAAACACAACTGAAGAGCTAGCATACATTGGTTAGTTATCTCCAGTTTTGGATAAGGCAAATGTGATTGAACATAGTTAGCTATACATTCTAGTATCGACTATCGATACATTTTCTCAGTTTCATACGTAGTTATATTTTGGGATTTAAGAAATACTACAACCCAATGTTAATAGGTACCCCGTACCCCCAGTCAATATCTCAAAGGAGTATTTTAGCTGCAAAGGTATTTTCTTTCTGGAAATTTTGTGGCTGCAGACCTGTGCAAGGTGCAGAAACATTAAACCAATGCCTTATTTTGATTTAGAAATCAACTTATTGTTATATTTATGTTTTGTACTTTAAGTCAGCGTCTATAGCAATTGTGGGTCGTGATTTCACTCTTTTAAAACTCTCGCACAAACCTGAAATGGTATTAGGTAGACACTTAAGATATGCAACTTCTTTATAGAACTCTACTAAAAAAATATCCGGGATATTTATATATGCATATCCTTTATTTGTACTTGAATCTTGATGGTATTCATCATCTTCTATAGCAGATGTGAAGTCTGAATGGTGGCATATTTGGAAAAGTTTTGGGTGATTAAGATACATGTAGGGGACTTGAGGTTACCCATGTTAGGTTATTCTCCATATTGCAGATGTTATGGCTCTTGACAGAATGTGAAGTCAAGCTTGTTGATAGTTTCACTAACTCGTGTGCTCAAAAAACAGGTTGTTTCTCCTGGGACTGGACAAATACGGTAAAGGTGATTGGAGAAGCATTTCTCGGAATTTTGTTGTGACGAGGACTCCTACACAAGTAGCCAGCCACGCTCAGAAGTATTTTATTCGTTTGAACTCCATGAACAAAGATAGGAGGCGATCAAGCATCCATGACATTACCAGTGTCAGCTGCGGAAATGTTTCAGAGCCTCAAGCTCCGATCACCGGTCAAACTAATGGTGGAGGTTCATCTGGAAAACCTATCAAATCCCTCCCTCAATCTCCTGTTGCTGCCACAGGAGTTGGCATGTATGGGTCGCCAACTATGGGACAACCAATCGGAGGGCCTATTGTTTCAGCAGTCGGCACGCCAGTTAATCTTCCACCACCTCCGCATCTGGCATATCCAGTTCATGGCTCCGTGGTTCCTGGTGCCCCTTTGAATATGGCTCCCGTGTCTTACCCGGTGCAGCGTCATAGGTAATTCCTGGCTGAGAATTGTGGCAGATGCATTTTTATTTCATTTTTATTGTTATAAATTAGAAATAAACTATAAACTGAACCCAACCTGTATAGGCAAATTATGTCTCAAGTCTTCAAAGTTGTTATGGTTGGACTTGTAAAATGTAAACTATTATCTGTAACTTTAGAAATAGAACAGTTTTATTAGCCACTAATCTTTTCAACATTGTCGATGTTTAAGTATTGGTTGTCCATATAGAACTAGAAAATGTCTATCTTGCACATTGATTCCTTCTGGCAGTTTAAAGATATCCCTTGGGCCTTGATAGATAGATATTAATGTAGGAAACATGTATCATGTGGGAAATTCCTAAAGGCTAGGCCTTTGGCCTTTCATATGGTGTAACCTCCAAAATGTTTATGGAGTGCCTTAATACCAAGACCTTTCATGTAGGCTCCCCTATCCTATAAATAGGTGTGGTTTTGAGAGATGAGAACACACCAACAATCATTCTCTCTTCTCTCTAAGCTCAAGCATTCTAGTTCGCATCTTAGGAGCACTACATTGCTCGGTTCTCGCCTCCAATTCAAGTTCGCCGGAGCCTACGAGTTTGAGGTGCTTCTACTCGGTAGGAGGAAAGTTGTTTCATCTTTGGGGACGTTGCGCCAATCCGTGAGCACTAGCCGGGGCGTATCTCGTCTTGCGGAGAGAGGGTTACCTCGACTCGACTTGAAGAAGACAATAGTTTGCATCTTGTTCTTTTATTGTATTTCTTTTGTTTTATTTACCTCTAGTTTTTGGTTCTTTTGTAATAGCAAGAGTTGCCCGTGTAAAGGCTACACTATTTCCAACAATTAAAAATAAAATTGAGACATCAAAAGGAAAAATGGACAAAATATAAACTAAGATTTGGGTGGGGTGCGCCAAGCCATGGCAGTAGTGCAACGCCAAGGCGACACTCGAAAGCCCAGGCAGCAAGCTACCGTGGGGGCTCTCCCCCTCAAAAAATAAATTTAATATCATGTGAGTCAATGACTCACATATCAGATATTAAACTGAAAAGAACAGATACTACATTTGATCTTAGCTAAAAGGAAAGGTATGCTTTTCCACACTTGGAGATTGTCTATTTATTACATATGTCACTCCACGCCTAGCTCGGAGGTTTTAATGTGGGACAATTATCCAAACAAACTAACATATGTCTGCTTACATGAAAGAAATACAGTGAGAGGCATGCAAAATTAAGAGCTTTATTCCACGCATTTCCTTTAAAGAGAGTTTGATTATTTGTTGTAATTACATTATTCATTATCAATCTTATAAAGCTTGATTCAAGAGAATGGAGAAAAAGATCATGATTGATGTATCATATTTGTGTTTTTCGATTAAAGCTCAAAGGCAATTCAATTGAGAAAGCACACAATAACTACACAATAATGGATAAAAAATCATCGGGGAACTATAATTCAACGGAATATTTTTTTTGAAAAAAGTTTGCGGTCAGTCGTAATGTTAACTTATTAAAATAATTAAGGATATAATTATTAAAATAATTAAGGATATAATTAGGAAGTTAGTAATCATATTTAACAGCTTAATTTGGTTAAAATTGGAATTAAAAATATTGACCGTTAAAATTTGACGGAAAAGTTAACTTTGGACCGATTGTGATCCGAGTTGAAATGTTTGGGATCCAAAAATTCAAAAGATAATGTCTAGGACCAAAATAGTAAAATGGACATGTTCAGGACCAATATTTGGCCTTTATTCAATTAAAAATAAGACAATGTTTGCGGTTACGACTAAATTCAGATTTTCAATCAATTTTATTTTAAAAAAATACATTAATTTTAGGCTTTTGATTGGATTAAATTTGTAATCTTTCAAAGAAAAAATTCAATTTTAAATATAACTCAATGTTTTAAACTCCGACAAAGAAACTCGAAAGCAAGCTAGCGTTGGTATGTTGAACTACGAAATGAAATTTTGAACCTCGAGCAATTCACGAAAATGGAATTAGCGGCAGGGGAAATGAGGAATGAGGAAATGACGGAAGTGGTAGCGAAAGAGCCATTTCATATTCCCGACCTGCCCGTATTTCTTTTGCAACTACTTTTAATCTTTTACGATTCAAGAAATCTTTTTGTAAATGGATTTGAGCTCTCTTGAAAGTTGAACTTCAATAATTATAGTTATTTGAAATGTTGTCATGGGGTATATTGTTATGTGGAATGTTGTTATGGGCCTATGGGGTATAGAGTTATGTGAGTTGTTATGGGGTATATAGTTATGTGAAATGCAGTAATTTTTTGTATAGAGTTATGTGAAATGCTGTTATGGGGTATAGAGTCTTATAGGAGTCAAGGCTGTCACTCGTTTAAATCAAGCACGAGAGGTACTTGGTTTTATAACTCACTCACACAATCTATTTGAATAAATGCATCAATGGATTACCCAATAAATTTGGAATGAAACTTTCGAATAATAATGAAGAAGGATTACAGAACATGAATGGAAATGTGCCTTCTTGTGTCATTAGTCCATATTAGGTTGTTGGAAATGAGATTTTAATCACTTAGTGTCATTGTTGGATATGAAATATATGAACTCTTTTGTAGGATCCGATTAGATAGAAGAAATCGAGAAATGAGAGGTCTTCCCATGCATACATTACAACATCCCAATGGGTCCATGGTCCAAATGACATAATACTTACTTTGAGAAAAGTAGGCAGAGATGATGCGGTGAATAAAGTTAAGAACAGTGCTATAGGGCAGCTCCTGGAAATTGAGAAAGGAAGGAAGACTAATATGACCTTACACTATCTACTTATACGACAGATTCAGACGGATGCAATCCCACCGAATAAACTTTGCTTTCTGGTAGGTGGACGACTTATCAAGTTATCAGCCAAGGAGTTTTCCCTCATCACAGGGTTTCGGTTTGGCAAATCCAATTTCCAATACCAAGACAAAAAATATAAAAAGCCTCCTTCTACAAGTCTGTTCTATACCCATTTCCATCGTAAGAACGTAAACAAGTTACGATTGGTAACGCTATGTGCCGACTTCTCTGCCTAGAAATTGGATTGCACAGAGAGCTACATAAAAATTGCATTGTTGATTATCTGTTACTCGACTGTCTTGTGCAGAGACGACTACGTAATCGATTCTTAGGCATGACATCTAGTCGAAGACTACGATTGATGGAATGTCTATCCTTGGGGGCACACTCAATGCTGATGTTATTGTCTTACGTTGAATATGCTGGACCGACTTTAAATGTGGATAAATATTGCTGCAATGGTCTGATCTGGGTCTTACAATTGTGGTCTTATGAGACCATTACACAACTAGGATAACAATGTGCGGAGCTCATATCTAAAGAGGCCATTCCTTGATGTTTGAAGTGGGAGGTCCTTAAATTGCAGGGATGAATTTGATAACTTCTATGAAAATCCAGACGTAAGTTTACTTTAATTATTAATTATTAATTCAGTTGAATGAAGAATGTTACAAAGGTTCCATGAGTTCACATAACACTTTAGTATGTATTGCAAGAAACTCATGGAAAATTCATTAAAAGGCAAAGGTTTAAAAGTACTTGACTTTTGAAGTCCAAACACCCACATTGAACTTTTGCAAGCAAAAGTTCAGAAAACTATCACAGCGCGACCTATTAAAAACTGATAGAAAATTAAACAAATGTCAGTCCATAGTCGAGCAACATTAGAGACGGCATATTACAACTGATCCATGTATCCGGTCTTCTCCTTACGGTAAAAAATGCACCATCGGCTAAAGCCCTAAATTCTTTCATATCAACAAGCAACCCATTCACATCAAGAACGAGAAGCAGTTTTGGCTTGTGGCCAGCCATATCTTTGTTAGATGTGTTTTCCTCTACCACATTCTCCTTTCCTTTATGTCTTTCCCCTTCCATCTCCAATCCAGTATGTTGTTCATCCATGTCCTCCTTAATAAAACGATCATAAAATGAGCATGCCACTTAATCCATGTTAACTACATGTACATATAATCCTTGTCAGTTTTCAGTATCAACTCATATACATCATTCAATTCATTGTAAGCAGCTGGCGTAGGACACAAGCACAACTTTGTTCTCCAAAGAAGTAAGTGATGCATGTTTGCATCCAATTGCGCACCTTGCTATATCACAAACCATTTTAAAGCAGTCAAGTTCTTTTATCTGTGAAGAAGCTCCTTTAAGAGTTTGAACAAGTTTGTTTCCATCATCATTCATATGTTTGATGTATTTCATGACATCCTTCACAATTTCAACTTACAGAGTCAACTATGAAAAGTCCCAAACCACTCTCTTCAACATCAAGAATTCTTTCCACAATTGTCTGCTGCTCTATATGGCGTTTATATCTTTCTGTTCTGAGACCCAAAGCAAATCTGCCAGCTTGAATCTCAGTTATTTCTTTCACTTCTAGTAGTTCACTTATCCAACCTTTCATTGTCAGAAAGTCACGAGGAACTGGGCGATCGCAATGGACAAATCTGTCCACGTAGCACAGCTGCAATGAATTCAAACAATGTGAAATACATATATAAATCATGTTAACTATTAATACAGGTAGGCCTGGGTAAATACACCGAAAAACGGTATATCGAATTTTTGGTATACCAAAATTTTTGGTACGTAAGTTTTCGATACGATAACGATATGGATTTTCTTATACCACGGTATACCGTTTTAAATCGAATGTACGATATATATCGATATTATCGGTATACCGAAATATATCGAAAATCAATACGTATTGAATTATCGGTACATATCGTTTATACTGATTATAATAATAATATAATTTAAGTTTTTAAGATTTAAAATTTAAAATCATAAATAGATATCTATTTAATCTATTTATATATTCAAAAAATATTTATTGGAAACCTTAAAATCATAAATAGATATCTATTTAATTTCGGTATGCCGTTCGTAACGGTATACCGAAGTACGGTACAATATACCGAAATTTCGATACGGTAACAGTATAGATATTATCCATATCAAAATTTCAAAACTTTTGATACAGCAATGATATGAAATTCTTTCATATCGATATTTTCGATACGATAACGATACAAAATTTTCAGTACAATATACCGTATCGACCCAGCCCTAAATACTGTGAAATACATATGCAATTCATGTAAAATACATATGAGATTCATGTTAACTACATTATGCAATTCAAATTAACTACTTAAACAATATTAACTAAATACACATGCCATGTATCACGTATTCTAAAATGCCACATGGGAAACATACCATGAGGAAGACAAGCGGCCCATTGTAAGGTGAGCGCTTTGCGCGTTTGGGACGCAATCAGTTCCTATGTGTATGTTTGAGTACAAAGATTACATACCGACACCAATTGATGTTTTTGATATTGTCTATGTCGTCAATCATATACTCAATCTTGGATCTAATATCCCCGCAAGGTGAAGTTTCTATCAAAGCTGATTCTAGAAGAACCATAAACAACTTCTTAAATAGATTTCCTGCTTGATATTCTGCCAACATAATCTCTGCAACTTTTTCATGAGTAACTTTCCGTCCCTTCACATGCAAACTTTCTGAAATCTCTTTCATGAACTTAGTGTGATATGCTTCTGCATCCCTTAGATACACTCTTTTACCTCTTGAAAATCCATACGTTAGCTCGACATCATCTTCAGTCAAATTTATTGGCTTTCCATCTGCAAGCTTGATACTGCAGCTGTACGGATTGAAACTTCTCAGTAAACCGTAGGCCAATATGCTGGGAATACTGCTGACATTGTAAATCAGAATGTGTCCAAATCCCATGTCCTTGACTGCTTGTCGTTGTATATCATTAAAAATCTTGTCATGAATGTCGGCGCCAACTTCCCTCAAATGTCCGATGTGGGACAGGTTTGTACTAACAATTCTTAATGGCCTCAACGAAAACTTGAGGCTTTCTCTTCACTAGCAGCTTCTTTGTTAGTCCAAAATCATCATCATCATTTTCCTACCCCGACTTGTTTCCTTTATTATTAGCGTCTTTGTTAGTCCAAAATCATCATCATCATTTTCCTCATCCGACTTGTTTCCTTTATCATTACTTTTCTTTTCTTGACCTTCTCTCTTTTCTCTATCATGTTTTTCTTTTTGTACTTCTTTTATTTTATCCTTGCGAATTTTTTTTAGCACAGTTGTCACACCCTAACCTTATTGGCGTATGCATTTAAAAAGTTTACGACTTTAAATAAAGTAATTGCATATTCAAAACACGACCGCACCGATTCTGACAATACGTGGAGTTTGTATAACTCACACCAACCAAAACATCATTTATATCAGATTCTGAAAAATATTAGCAGCTTATATGAGCCACAACTCAACATATATAAATTCCACCTATAATTTCACACCACGCAAATATCATACATATTCTTTAAACAAGTGCATATAACTAGAAGCAACAAATATCATAAACAATTTAATATACATATCCATATGCATATGTCTCTCTATTCAATTTATTATTCTGTGACCGATCAAGCCTGAGATGCTCGGGATTCCTCTATGACCCGAAGGTCTCTCCGAAATTGGACTCATAGGTCCCTCTGTATTTGACCCAAAGGTTCCTCTGTAATTGGACTCATAGGTCCTTCTGTATTTGACCCGAAGGTCCATATGTAATTGGACTCATAGGTCCCTCTGTATTTGACCCGAAGGTCTCTCTATAATTTCAGATCCAGGATAAGACCATCTTAGATCCTCTTTAATCACATGATTCATGTACTTCCACTATCATATGTAAAACATATCAATTCTATCCATTGCATATCTATATTATATTCTATCAAATAATTTCAAATATCCATTCCAATTTAATAGTACATAGCCCTTGGTAATTATCACCGCCCTCTCCTCGAAAATTATAATTAGCCTCGGTAAACCTATTTGACGCCAAAATCTGTGTGGAAACCAAATTTGTTTGGGGCATTTCAGTTGGCGAACCCGAGTTTTCTTTTCATCTTCCGATTCTCAGTTGGCGAAACCAAAATTCATCTACCAGCAACTCAAATCCCTCGGCGCATATCCCTCGGTAATTATCACCGCCCTCTCCTCGGAAATTGTAATTAACCTCGGTAAACATAATCGGCGCCAAAACCTGTGTGGAAACCAAATTTGTTTGGGGCATTTCGGTTGGCGAACCTGAGTTTCCTTTTCATTTTCCGTTTCTCAGTTGGTGAAACCAAAATTCATCTCCCAGCAACTCAAATCTCTCGGCGCATTTCAGTTGGAGAACATAATGGGGTCTTCAGAAACTCAAATCCTAACTCATTCGGTATCCAATGAAGGGGAAGATAAAATACCCGTCCTTCTGGTAATTTCATTGTAAATTTGTTGACATCTAGTTAAATCTTCCATTATTAGAATATTTTCATTGAAATGTTGTTATGGGGTATAAAGTTATGTGAAATAATAATAACTACATTCCAGTTGAAACTTCTATAAGTATTGACATCTAGTTAAATCTTTCATTGTAATTTCATTGAGATTCCAGTTGAAACTTCTATAAGTGTTGACATCTAGTTAAAGAGGTATTGAATTTTGAGTAGATTATGGTGATTCCATAATTAGAATAGTTTCATTGAGATTCCAAGTGAAACTTCTATAAGTGTTGACATCTAGTTAAATATTTCATTGTAATTTCATTGAGATTCCAATTGAAACTTTTATAAGTATTGACATCTAGTTAAAAAGGTATTGAATTTTGAATAGATTATGAGGAAGATAAAATATCTAGCAACTATTACTTAATTTAGTAGATATAGCAACTTTGACATTCAATATTCATCCCCACGAGATGAGAAGACCGATCAAAATCGTGTTCGTTACTAACATCGGGAATGATAAATTTGTCGGTAAGAAGACATATATCGGGAAGAACACAATAAATGACCAATGGGATTGAGGTGAGTGGGTACATGATGGTGTTAATATACGCGAGCCTCTGCAACATCTGCAGTTTCCTGTTGTAGCCATACCATATAGGGCAATGCCTGCCAAGCATAATCTGGATGGAGCCCATAGCCCAACAAAGCACCTGGTTAAGACGATCTGAAAGATATATAGGAGTCGCACACTTGAATGTCGGGCGAGGAGGCATGTAGTAGATGGAAATCCATCCACGCGCGTGCATCTTAAACTCGATCAAAATATCTTCTGTGATGGAACCATAGATACACCCGATCTGAAGCGGTAAAATTAGGCTTAACCAAGTTAATACCTCAACTTCCAAAAAAACAACATAAATTGGGCTTAAAATACAAATAAAGTGAAACGGTATACCTCTTCGCCCCACTAGGTCTTATCCTCGTATCCACAACTAATGACGTGACAAGCTTCTTTCATAAGAATATCATAATCTGCCACATACAGTATGCCTCCCATTTCTATAAAGGTGGCTGCTACGAAGATGGGAGACTGACCGAATCGCTTCTCTAAGCTCATGTGAAGTGACCTGTGGTCATCATATCCTGCCAAGAGAGCAATTGCATCAACCTCTACGAATTCTGATACATTCAGTTTAGTCAGATTTTTACAAGACACAAGTACAAGAACCTACCTTCCACACCTTTTTCGATGTCTTCTATATCAACGTATTTTCTTATTGACATGTCTCTCCTTCTTCCTAGGTCCACAATAGCTCTTGACGATAATATTTGGTTGCAGATCCTCTTCGGTTAAGACAGGGTCATAACCATACAACGCTTGTCTATTGAGGCAACACCCGGTCCTAACATAAAAGGGGCCTGAAGGCCATCCACCCCTTTCAAGTTGATCTACAAAGACACAAATTTATTACTCCCTCCGTCCCACGCAAGATGACCACATTCTTGAGTGGCACGAGATTTTAGGAAGTGTTGTTAGGTGGAATAAAGTAGAGAGGAAAAAGATAGTTGAATATTTTAATGAGGAGAGAGGAGAGGAGAGAGAAGGTTATTTACAAAATTGGAAAGTGGTCATCTTGATTGGGACAAATAAAAAAGGAAAAGTGTCCATCTTGAATGGAACGGAGGGAGTATAATGCATGGTTCAGAAATATACCAACGAAGCACATAGTGATTGTTCCTAAACATTAAAGGGCATGTACATCGAAAAAGACAATGTTGCGGTTAGTGTATCTATCGTGCAAGTCAATGCCGTCAAAACTTTGTGGAAACTGAACATAGCAAGTCTTCCTTCTATAAGAAGGATCTATCATGAAACACATGGCTGCTTTACAAGCTTTACTATTGTTGAAGTAGTGATCAAAATCGACGTTCAAAATATATGCTCCATTAGTGAGGATAGCGGACAGACGAATATGAAGCGCATAATGAAAAATAGGTTATAACTTACTAGAATCGAGAGAATGTTGAAGAATATGAAAAAATATTGATCATTTCCAATTTTTCATGCAAAACAATCACAAATCACCTACCAGAGCATTCATAGCTCCGGCTTTCTTGTGAAACTGGAATTCAGGACACTTCATACGAGAAACATAAACCAATCGAGGTAGCTCATTTCCATTAGTATGAGAATCCTCAATATTCCCTAGAAGGAACTGAATTGAGGGGTAAAAGAAAGAATTATGAGACCGATGATAAACTGGAAAGTATGTATCGTACTAGGGACCAAAACTATACATGAACTATTCCTCGATGATCCCGCTTGTTGTTTCCAGGCCAAGTAGTTCCATCTTTCATCACACACCCTTCTTCAAGCATCGTTTTAGCCTCTACAACAAGAGCATGTATTTAGACCTTAAATTCTTCATATCTTTGCTGCAGGAAATATATATGTTAAGAAATACTTACAGCTCATTGTATGTCCTATAAAAATGTACTCTTTTCAAGTAGTAATAAGAAACTCGTGATTCACAAAAAAGAATACGATTCAACTATAGAGGGAGTACTCTTTTTCATAGAATTAAAGATATTTTTTATTTTAGTCTGTCCTATAAAAATGTACAACACATACCAGCGATGTCATATTACATCATATATACAATAAGTTTCACTAATATTTCAATTTAGTACTACTATTATTTATTTATTCTCCCATAATATTTTTTTATCAAAAGTAATTTTTTTTTCCTATCATTCTTTAATATTTATCATTTTACACCAAAATTTATCCAATGAGTATTGATCTGCTGAGCGACGCTATGTGCGCGCCCTATGAGCGATTAGTGACGTGGCGGAGTCATAATTAGTTTTCTCTCTTCCTCTTAAATTCCCTCTCTTCCTCTCTCCTCTCTCCTCTCTCCTCGTTTCTTCTCTCTCCCTCGTCTCTTCTTCTCTCCTCCTCTCCTCTGTCCATTCTCATTTTCAATCTGCCATCAATTTTGTTATGAAATTTTAGAGCCATGTAAAAATTTCTTCACTTGATATACTTTGTTGTCCTTGCAAGATTTTATCATCATCTTCCCTATTCCCCTATTCCTTCCCACAACTTACTTTTTGTATCTGCAAATTTTTTTTTTTGGATCATGGAAAACAATTTCTCAGTCTTTAGTTTAGACAGACAAAGGATTATTATTATAGTGGACATAATTGCAAAATCTAATTTTTGTGTTGTAGTGAAAGAAAATTTAAAGAAACCCATTTTGATGAAAACATTAAGTGCATAAATTCTGACAGATGCAAAATTAAGTCCACGGGAATTGAAGAAACAATTTGGATACATTAAATAGTTTGAAGTATTGATTCAATGGTGAAAAGCTCCTTGATATGGTTGGAGAATTTGGTGAGAAAGAGAACGAAGGCATGGTGCAAAATTACAGATGGGGATGAGATGATTGAGAAGTCGGTTGAATGAAAAAATTGGGATTGCCGAAATTAATAGATTTTGAGAAAAACATTGAGTGCTTAGATTTGCTGGAATCATAATGATAAAGGGGGATAGAGACAGTAAAGCGGAAGCTATTCCGTTTAAAAGAAGGGGAATGAGAAAATTGATGGCAGATAGAAAATGAGGAGGATAGAAGTGGAGACGGGGGGAGAGAGAAGAAACGAAGAGAGAGGAGAGAGGAGAGAGGGAATTTAAGAGGAGGAGAGAAAACTAATTATGACTCCGCCACGTCACTAATCGCTCACAGGCGCGCACGCAGCGTCGCCCAGCAGATCAATACTCTTTATCCAATAGTAATATTTTAATAGCTCATTCTCACTTCCATTTTATTACTCCCTCCGTCCCAAGGAAGATGACTCATTTCTTGGACGGCACGAGATTTGATGTAATTTTATTTTGTGTGTTAAATGGAGAGATTAAAGTAAGAGAGAGGATAAAGTAGAGATAAAGAAGTTTCCATTTTAAGTAATGGATCATCTTGATTGAGACAAATCAAAAAGAAAAGTGGGTCATCTTTAATGGGACGGAGGGAGTAATAAAAAAAATTAATATTCACATTACCTAACTTTTTAAACCTAACATATAATGTGACAAGACTACTTCTACAGTGATTCGAGACAAACAGCTTTGGCAATCAAATGGTAATTCGCGTTGAAAATTCGTTGAAAGTAAAGGAAAAGCACAGTTGATCGAATTCGAAAAATGATGGTTTCCCGCCTGCCAAATCCTCCGCTTTGGACAGCGCCGGAAATAGCAGAAGCCATCGACGGCAAAATAACGAAATGGGGCAAACCCGGTTCAATCTCCTCCGACACTCGCACCCTTCAACCCGGCCAATGGTTTCTCCCCCTCGTCGGCCAAAACTTCGACGCCCACTCCTTCATAACCCCTCAATTATCCGCCAAGGGGGCCGCCGGCGTAATCGCCAACCGCGTCTGCGAAGATTGGGACTCAGGTTTTGTCCAAGTGCGCGGCACCACATTAGGCGCGCTGCAAAAATTGGCGGTTTTCGCGCGGAATAGGTTTGACGGCTGCTTGATTGGGCTGACGGGCAGCGTGGGCAAGACCACCACCAGGGCTATGGTGGCATTGGCTCTCGAGAGTGGCGGGTCGGTCTATCAGAGCCCGCGAAACTGGAATAATGAAATTGGGGCTGCATTGTCGCTCGTGGGGATGCCGAGGGATGCGGCGTTTGGGGTGTTGGAGTTGGGGATGAGCGGGAAAGGGGAAATCTTGGAGCTTGCTAGGGTTTGTAGGCCTAATGTGAGGGTGATTCTGAATGTAGGTGCTTCTCATTTGGGAAATTTCTCGAGTTTAGTGGAGGTTTCGGCTGCGAAAGGGGAGATTTTGAGGGATGCAGGGCCTGGTGATGTCTGTGTTTTGAATGCTGATGATCCTCTTGTTATGAGCCTTCCTCTTCCTCTGGGTGTTAAGAAGGTGATAAACCCCGGGTTCGAATCTTGTTATTGAATCATGTTAGATTGAATTACAGCTAGCATGCCAAGTTAAAGAATATTTGTTCCTATACCTTTGTGGCACCTAAGCATCTTGAGTTTGACTGCATCACTTGCTTTTTCGTCTTTCTTCCAGGTGCTCTTTGGTCGTAGACAAGGCTCTGATGTTCGCTTAGTGTCAGTGAAAAGTGTCGAAGGGGGTCACAAAGTAGAGGTTGTTTTGGAAAATAATGAAGAAAAGTAAGCTTCGTAATGAAAATGCATTTTTCTCTTCACAACTCAAATGTAGATGGTAGCATGCGAGAAAGAAATACAGCTTCCTCGTGCACTTTTTTCTATGAAACTTAGGCAGTGTAGATCTCATTGTGAGTTGTGGCCTTGCTTTTTGATCAATCCATGTTGTGTTCCAATAGCATCAAAACATTCCCAAACTATACTTAGCAATGCAATTTTGAAGTGGCTGCAATGCCATAAGCAAACTTTCTTTTCACCTTTGATTACCAAATATGGTCATTAAAGGAAGTAGTAATATATTTCATCTTGAAATTCTAAGTTGTCATAGTGTCTCAGAGTTGAAGCTCCATACTTAAGTAATGATGCAAGCTCTTTTATAAATGTTGTTTTGTTTCTCTCTTGTTGCTTTCTGTGAAGTTTCCTTTAGCTTTTCAACTGTTTCTCTTAGTTTATAGTATTGGTGGTTGTTAAGCCGTTTTTGCCTACTCAGTTGTATTTACTGGCTTGATGGAAATATCCAGGGTCAAATTCGTCATGTCAAGCCCGGGACAGCATTTAGCGTTGAATGCATGTGCAGCAGCTGCTGTTGCGACATCCATGGGGATCCCTCTTGCTTTAGTGGGAAAATCCTTGTCAGCATTCGTCCCTGTCGAAGGGAGGTCTGAGCTTGAAGTTACTGCAAATGGTATCAAAATTATAAACGATGTTTACAATGCTAGCCCCGTTAGCACAAGGAGTGCAATCGACACATTGAAAGCAGTTGACTGCAGCGGTAAGAGAGTTGCCATTCTGGGGGACATGCTTGAACTTGGTCAGACAGAAATCAAATTACATGAGTTGGTTCTGTTGCATTGCCTTGACGCTTGCGTTGATCTGATCGTGATAGTTGGGAAGAGGTTTATAGTGGCGGCTGATAACTTGATGCTTGGTCGGCATGTGAACTTGGTATGCGCTTATGATTCTGAGAGTCTTGCTCCCAGAATTTTGGATTATTTGCATTGTGATGATGTTGTTTTGGTTAAGGGTAGTCGTGGAATGGAAATGGAGAAAATAGTTAATGCGATCAAATCCTATTCTCTGGTAGCACATTCCTGAAAAGATTAATCATTGTAACCATCTTAAGTTGATGCGATTTTCTCACGAGTGAATCAACAAGACAATCTATGTGATTAATCAAGAATTTTAACTTTGAATTGGGTGGGGTGCGCCAAGCCATGGCAGTAGTGCAACGCCAAGGCGACACTCGAAAGCCCAGGCAGCAAGCTACCGTGATGGGCTCTCCCCCTCAAAAAATAAATTTAATATCGTGTGAGTCAATGACTCACATATCAGATATTAAACTGATAAGAACAGATACTACACTTGATCTTAGCCAAAAGGCCGAGAAAGGTATGCTTGTTACATCAATTGATTCTGTATTTATTATGCATTGTCTGCGGATATGCAGTTTAGATGTTTCGGTGTGGGATGATATTTATATGCACTGTATTTTTTTATAGAAGCATTTATTTTTAGTTTAGGAATTAATGTGGATTAAGTTGCTGTCTTTCACATACTTTATGTACAACCAAATGTGAATCACTAACGCTTGTGTTTCATTGCAGATAATGATTTTATAGGGCATTTCCCATGAATATTAGGTTTCATCAAATCTTTGATAATCTAAATTCTTGAATATGGGATATAATGCGTAACATGTTTTGAATATATCAGATTTTGAACTATATTAAATTTTTATTCAAAAAACTAAAATTGGAAGTTAGAACTCAATAGAAAATACTGCACCCTTTATTATTCATTTAAAACTTTATTCAGAACTTGATAGGGGCCGCGCGAACGCAGGCCCACTCTCCCACAAATTACGACGCAGGCTCGACCTCTTGGGCCGACCTTAAGCAAGCACCCCTCCAAAGTGCAATGGAAGTTGCT
Source organism: Salvia hispanica (assembly GCF_023119035.1). NCBI lineage: Eukaryota > Viridiplantae > Streptophyta > Magnoliopsida > Lamiales > Lamiaceae > Salvia > Salvia hispanica. The sequence goes on from NC_062967.1 coordinate 47,037,753, forward strand.
AACCTAGGCCATGAGCCTAATTGATCGCCCATTGACCCCGTCCAGGTAAGTATGTAAAAAAGTGGTCCCTTCATTTTATTTTATATGCCAATCCTCCAACATCCTTTTTGTATTATCTCCATGTGGGAGATAAAGTATAGTATGTTTTCTTCATGTTCTATTTTCTTACATTGATATATGTAAACAGGGTTAAGGCAAGTAATTAAGAACAAGCCCTTTATTTTATGTAGTAGAGATTATGTTTCATATGGAAGTCTTTAACAAATTATGCATATATTTTATTGAACAGCAATTAAAATTTAGAATCTTTTCTCTATATACATAAACCACATTGATGAAGATTATTGCACAAATGACTCATTGTTTTATCACTATCATGTTTTTGCACCATATATCTGATATAAGTTTCACAGGATGAAACAGAAAAGAGTCTAATATATAAACCTATTTTTTACATCCCAGTGCTAAGCAGGAAATGAAAAAACGATACATTCGTCTTATTTGAGGCCTGATGGATTGATTGCATTCTGCAAATGTCTCAACGTTCTTTGATGGTTAAGAAATCCCATGAACCAAAATTCAAAATTGTCCTCTGTCACTATCTCCACGTATTTCTGCCTCGGGTTTTTCACATTCTCACTTTCAACAGCTCTCTTTATTTTGGCTAGAGGGATTATCACCTGCATCATCAAACTATATTCACTCTCCATCTATACATAGGAATTAGGATAACAATTGCAACATAACAATCTAATGATCTACCTTGTAATGTTGTTTTATAAGCTTTTCATTAGGAGGAGAATATATTTTGATGGATCTGTCACTGCAAAAACCAACTCTCTCACTCGAAACAAACAAGAGTCCGGCTATCGGCCCTGCTGTCGTTGACAGATAGCATTGAGAAGCGGTAAATAGTTTTTCACCATCTATGATGTTGAAGTTGTTGATGAAGATTTTGTGGAGTCCACCAACATGAAGGATTCTTGCCCCTAACCTCAACTTTCCTTTCACTGTCTCACTTAATTTTGGTCCTAATCGCACTGTAAAAGTAAGATAGTACAAATATATCACAACATGGACTAATAGTACTACTATTATGGTATCAAACTCATATAGTATATTTTTAATTCTTTTAACAATATTTTTCATGTAACTAGTAATTACCATGTTCTCGGATTCCTTGAGCAAAAATGTGTAGGTTTTGTCTGAATTTGACAACTTTATTGGTAGCTGAATTCACTCTACCTGCACCACAACCCATAAACCACATTAACAAGAGTTAAAATTGTGGAAAATAGGGTTTATGAAGAAAGATTGAAGCTTACTACGTCTGGTTTTGGAGGGAGGAGGCAGAATTTGGTATTGATGATCAGACAAATATGTTTGAGCAGAGTTGGTAATCCAATATCTGTAATCCTGTGAGGTGATTGGGACTCCTATGACTTGTTTTTCATACACATTTTGCTTCACATGTCTTAACAGGTTGTGTTGTAGCTCCATTCTGTGTGGTTTGTTGAATTGATGTAATTATTTGAAGGTATTTATAAGTGAAGGGAGGAAGGAAGGAAGAAGGGGGCTACCTAGTTTGATGCATGACTCAGCTTTGTGTCATCACATCACCCAAGTACTAAAAGTGAAGATATGATATATGTAGAAGTTAATATATTAATTTCCAATCAATCCTTTTGAACAAAATGGATCACACTCATTTGAAGTTGCTTTGTTGCTGGAGTGCTGACCATGTTGAGCAGGACTTGATACATTCATATAGTAATAAAGTGAATAGGTAACTAAAGATTGATTGATAAGTGGAGATGTGGAAAGGACTAATCTCCTGAGGTGCCATCTATACTTTGTGATGCAACAAACCACTTCCTCACTTTTAGGACTGCCTCTTGTAACTTCCAAAGGCCACAATACATACCTCTAACTTCCATCCTTTCTCTCTATTATTATCATCATCCAATATATTTTTAACGTGTATTAATTCTTGTACTTATTATTTTAAATAATGTACACGTACGACGTAGTATTTCATAGACAGATAAGAAATTGAAAATGTGTAGCATGGATCATCACCCACGTGCAAGTCATCACCACTTTCTTTATGCATATAAGTTTTTTCTCTAAGTTTCAGTTGACAGATCAATTATCAATTGTCTGTAGAAATATATACAAAGTTGGGTCACCCAACTCATAACCTATACAATGAAGCATCACTATTCACTGCGTCATTATTTTTTCCAAATTGCAAGAAACACAAATTAACTTTGTAATTTCATCATTCTCTTTATTTTATTTTCTATTCAGATGGATGATGTAAATTTTACGGACAAACTTATATAGCCGACCGCCTTATTACTTGTTTTGTCTTAGTTGATGATAGATACCATCCATATGCCATACGTGAAGATCAGTTGTGGGATCCACTAAAAGTCGCCTTGCGATTCTTGTTGTAAACCAAAAAAAAATCACTATTTTTCATTTAGAAGTTATTAGTCTCAGTGAGCCTCCACTTATTTAGTTATTTATCATCTCATTCATGCTACTTTTTTATTATTTGACCTATTTGCCACGAAAAATTGCCTCAAGATACCAAATGATATTTTTCCATACGTGTAATGATATTTTTCATTTCATATTTTCAATTACTTTATGTTAAATCATCTATCTATATCTCTTTCTCTTTATGTAAAATTGGACGTACAATAAAAAATATTATAGAATTTTTAAATATATTAATTATAAAAACTAAAATTATAAATTTAATTGAAAAAATCATTTTATCTCTCTTTCACTTTTGTTTACATTCTTTATTATTTTTGTATTATTACTATATTCTTTTTATAACTAAGATCCAGTACATGTATTTTATTTTTAACAATCTCGTTTAATTACAAGTCATTTAAATAATTAATCATTTAAGGGCTTGGCCAACGCAGGCTCATTTAACACCAAATACAACGTAGGCCCAACTATTAGGGGCTATTCTTAGACAAGCGTCACTCTAAAGTGCAATAGAGGTTGCCAACTTAGGCCATGAGCTTTATTAATTAATCATTGATCTGTTCACGTGTAAGAAGAGGAAATAGAGGTCCTTGATTTTATTTGTATATGAGTATATAGAAAACCTCCAACATCTCTTTTAGGTACATTCTCGATGTGGGAGAAAGTCATGATATTTGTGTATGAGTATGATCCATAATTCATTAGAGGGTCATTGTCAACCTAAGCCATGGTTCCTTTCTAATCTCACCCATTTAATTTAGCTCTGTGGAAAGTGTACGCAACATTAGTTTATTTATAAATATCAAGATTCCAATGAATAATCCATGTTTCCATAACACCCCTTTGATTCTCCCATGCAAAGAAAGCATTTACCTTCAGAATATCTTCGAAAACTCAATAAGTTAGCACATAAGTAATGGTATTATAAATATATTATTATCCTCTTACAAAACACACTGTAATCAACAGAAACAATAAATACACTGTAAGTATATAAAAAAAAATCCCTCAAATTCAAGCTAATTTCTTTGGCAGCGTCGGAGAAGAACCAGAACCAGAAGCCTCCCCCTTGGGCGGCGACCTCTGCTGCGGCGGCTTCTTCACATACTTCCTTGCCCACACATGCTTCCCATTTATCGAATACTTAGCCTTGTTCCCCTCAACTATACCATCAATCACCGCTGCCGACTTCGCCACCATCTTCGCATACAACGGCTGCTCATCCACCACCTCTTGCATTATCACATCCTCTATAAAATCCCCAAATCTCCTACAATACCAAAAAAACATCATCACATTACGTCTTTATAATCATCGTTAATTCTATAATGTATATATCAATAAATTATATTTTGACGTATATATGTATTATATACCTAGTGAAATATTCCCGAACCTCCTCTTCAGTAGTAGGATACCCTTTCGAAAACGTCAAGAAGATCGTACGGTCATCTGGCGACACCTCTTTCTCCACTTTGCTATCGTTGAAATTCAAATTCTTAGCCACCAAATTCCCCAACTCGTGCCCCACCATCAGCCTCTGCGCTGCCACGTCAAAAGGCGGGAATACCCCGGCTGCATCTGGCACGTGCAGCTGGGGTAGTCCCATCACATTCACATTCGCTGCCACTGGCAGCGGAGGCGAATGAGGTGGGACCACCACCCCATGCGCTGCCAATCCAGCGTACGGATTGTACAGCAATTGCATGGGAGGCGGCGCCACGGGGCCGATGAGGTCGCCGAGGGCGCGCCAGCAGACGGTATTCGTGATCTTGGCGACGCTTCGGTGGACCGTGATGCGGTTGTCGTGGAGGAAGCGGAGGCTGACGCCGGAGGGGATGTTGAGGAGCTCGGAGAGGAGCTTGGCGCCGTCGTCGGGGCCGGCGATGAAGTGGTCGGACTCGATGCACTTGACGCAGGCGGCGGCCTCGGCGGCGGCGGCGTTGACGAGGAGAGGGGGGAGGGAGGAGACGCGCTTGATGAGGGTGGAGTCGGCGCACTCGCGCTCGAGCCACATGAGGAAGGCGATGACATGGACGGACTCGAGGGGGTCGCGGCGGAGGGCGCGGGTGAGGAGGGCGTAGAGGTCGCGGTCGATGCTGTGGAACTGGCGGAAGGCGTCGTCGGGGACGTGGGGGCAGGTCTCCAGGGGGAAGAGGGAGTGGCTTTTCATGGCGGCGCCTTCCATTTTTCCGTCTCGGTGATTGATGGGGAGTTGAGGGGGTGAGTGGGGACGGCATTGTGTGTGGGTGGGGATATATAGGTGGCGGAGATGCGACGGTTGGAGTGGTGGCTGTTGGTGGAGTGGTGTGACGAATTCTGCAATTTTTGGGGTTGGCGTCGATTCGGAGAAGATGAGTGCCGTTTTCTTGTCTTTGTTTTTTAAATTATTTTTCCCATTTTCGCTCTCAATTACGGGAAATTTGAAATTATAACAGACATTATTTATCTCTCAATTTAAAATTTGAAGGGTACATGACGTCTAAATTAATGTTATTTTCAAACTTAAATTACGGTAATATAGAAGTTTAATTAATATACTTCAATTTTAAATTACGGTAATAATAGAAATTCAATTAATAGTCCGCATACTTCAATTAAACACTACAGCTATTTTGTAAGGATGCAAATACTAGAGTTGGAAAATTTTAAATAAGATTATTTTAGGACGCTAAAATGTTCTTAAATTAATGAAAAATTAAGTTTATCATTTGCGTCCTCTAATTTTAGCTGTGACACCAATAACATAGACGTTTTTTTAAGTGTTGATGATATATTTAGAAACACAAATTAACGTCTTAATGAAATTGTACGTCCTCCGTTCCATATTAGTGGAGACGTTTCTTTCCGGCACACTACTTAAAAAAAAATTGTGTTATGGACTTATAGAAAAATGGTTCCACTATTATAGAACAGAGAGAGTACTTATTAAAAAATATAGGGTTATTTGCCTATAAATACATGAACTTTGAGCTTTTTTTGGTTTTTCCCCAAAACTTTAAAATTTGAATATAAATACATGAACTTTTGATATTTTTTATTTTTCCCCAATATCCCAAATCAAAACACATATGGCAAATTAAAGCTCACGTGGCAATCAAAATTACACCAACATTTGTGTATTAACTAATAAAATAATAAATTTTAATTCCACGTAAGCATCTTTTGTGGACCACACTCTTCATGCTCTTTCTTGTCGAGCTCTTCACGAAGGCTATACCGCCGCCACCGTCGTCGAGACAGCGCCAGAGATGCAAACATCTCCGATCCATCAGCCGTCTCCTTGCTAAAGTTCTAACCTGCCGCCACTCCATCTTTGTGGAAAATTACATCAATGGAGGAAGGTAAAGACGCTCACGTGGTGGACAAAGAGCAGCACTGTACGGCGGCAATTAGGAGCCATCCGTTGGCGGAGCTCTCTTGCAGCCCCGGGAACTTCCTCCTTTTAAGTGCTAAAGCTGTGGCACAGGGAGGAGGATCTGTTCGGAAGGAGAATGTCGAAAAAGGAATGGCGAATGAATTGGGTGGGGTGCGCAGAGAAAACATTCATTGCCACGTCGTTTCTTCCATCCAAAACATTTATTTAAGTACTAACTGAGCAGAGAAAAACAAAATTTAAACTAAGAATTGGGTGGGGTGCGCCAAACCATGGCAGTAGTGCAACGCCAAGGCGACACTCGAAAGCCCAGGCAGAAAGCTACCATGATGGGCTCTTCCCCTCAAAAAATAAATTTAATATCGTGTGAGTCAATGACTCACATGTCAGATATTAAACTGATAAGAACAGATACTACACTTGATCTTAGCCAAAAGGCCGAGAAAGGTATGCTTTAATTCATCAAATCATGCCTGTTTTATTGGAATTTGTCTATCAAATCCATCTTTAGTCTCCGATATGGGAGGGCGTAAGCGAGTTTTCTATTTGCTAAATATCTCATCCCATAAACAAATTCATTAGGTAGATCTCATGATATTATAGTAGTAACATTAATTGTTCAACCATATTGCACAAAGGAGTGATTCATGATCAAATTTCTTCTACCTTTGCCTCTCCATTTTTGGAGTCTCAAAGGATGAGACTAAAAAGAGCTCTAGTCACAAATTCATCACACTATACACCAACCTACTTTTGTACATCCTAGTACTAAGGAGAAAATTGAAATAAAATGACGAAAACCCGACAATAACGAACGACACTCTTATACTATCTCTGTTGCCCAAAAGTCTCTCCTGGCTTGATGGATTGCCTGCTGCAAATGTCTCAACGTTCTTTGATGGTTGAAAAATCCCATGAACCAGAAGTCGAAGTTGTCCTCCGTCACTATCTCAACATATTTTTGTCGCGGTTTCTTCACATTCTCACTCTCAACTGCTCTCTTTATTTTCCTCAAAGGGATCATTACCTACACATGCATCATTATACTATATCAAATCTCCATCTCAAATTAACCAAAACCAAACCATAGGATTCAAGTGAAAATATGGTAGTACCTTGTAGTGTAGTTTTATGTTAGGAGAAGATAATTTGATGGATCGGTCGCTGCAGAAAGCAACTCTTTCGCTCGATACAAAGAGTAGTCCGGCTATGGGTCCAGACGTGGTCGATAAGTAGCATTGAGAAGCAGTAAACAGTTTCTCACCATCCACAACCTCAAAATTCTTCATGAACACTTTTTCAACCCCTCCAACCTCAAGGATTCTTGCCCCTAGTCTCAGCTTTCCTTTCACCGTCTCGCTAAACTTTGGTCCTATTTTCACTGTGGGGTAGTATAATGAAAACATTTTTGGATCAGAAAATTTTATCAACACACTTTTTGTGTATTCTCTTTTAGTACTAATTTTTGTATGTAATTACCATGCTCTCGGATGCCTTGTGCAAAAATGTGTAGGCTTTCTCTGAGTTTGACAGCTTTGGTGATGGCTGAATTGATTCTACCTGCACCAAAACCATAAACCCATTAACAAGACTTTCAAAATAGTAAAAAATTTGAAATAGGGATTATGAAGAAATTAGAATGCATACTGTGTCTGATTTTGGTAGGAGAAGGAAGGATTTGATATTGGTGAGCAGTGGGATCAGGCAAATATGTTTTAGATGAATATCTATAATCTTTTGAGTTGAATTTAACTCCATACACATTTTGCTTCCCACTTCTTGATTGGTAGTGTTGTAGTTGTAGCTCCATTCTCCTTTCTTGTTTTTGCTTAATTAGTGAAATGTGATGAGTTGATATGAAGTATTGAAAAATGAGGTGTGATGCAAACTTCTGAGGCATAATAGCTTATTTATAGGTGAATGAAGGAGGGTTGTGTTGGACACATGAGTCAGCTTTGTGTCACCAAATACAAAAGCAAAGGTATGATATAATATACTCCTTAAATCTCCAAACAATCTTTTGAACATTCTCCCTATCTTGATTTCTTTTTTTGTTGGTTGATGGTGTGCTGCCCATGTTGCAATACTTAGTACATAGGTGGAAAGTTATTTTTACACATTTTTGCCAAGAACATGTTGAAAATACCCTACTCTATCTGAATTGACTAGATTAGTCCCAAATCACATGCATCATACAAACTTTATTTGTTGACTTCAAATGACATTTGCATAATTTTTCATGAAGTGTAGTTAGAATTTCACTTTTTTAATGGAAAATTATTCAAATCTAATGGCATGTATATTTGACGAGAAGCTATATATAGTACTCCATAGCAGTAAAAGAAGAATTGTAAGCCACCCTATAGATTGCAGAAATAATATCCACAATTATTAAAAAAATACCATTTCATAAAACAGTCTAATATAAAGTGGGGTTACATAATGGGTGACGTAGGTAAAGGAAGTAGACCATATTAAGATATGCCAATTGAATTTAGGAGATTGGGTTTATACATGAAGATGTGGAAAGACAACTTTCCTGAGTTGGCATGCATCCACCACGTCATCACTTCTAACTCCTACATTTGCCAAAGGTCAGAATTGGTACAAAATTTGCCTTTAACCTTACTGTCATATTTATATCTATATCTATTTTACTATGTATATATATCATTCAAAAATTTTAACGTGTATTATGCCTACTATTATAAATACTATTATAAATACTATACTTGATAGAGTATTGCTTAGCCGGGTAGGAAAAATAAAATGTTTAGTAGATCATCTCTCCACGTGCAACTCATCAACTTTAAAAAAATATTTATGTAAAGTTTCTTTATACATGGTGCCCAACTTCCATTTGTCAAAATCAAAATTTGACTATATAGATATTAATTAAAAATCAAAATCAAGTTATCCTTTAACATGTATTATTTATGTTGTTTTTTAAAAATATTTAACGTGAACAATGCCAACTATGGAACATAATTTTTTCAAAACCAATTTTATCACCTATTACATTATATAAGCAAATTAAACTTGTGATCATAGTACTGCATGTCCTTATTGAATTGTAGTTTTTGCAGTTGTATAACTACAGAGAAAAGTATAAAAAGCAAAGCAAAGCACCTACTTTCTGATTAAAAAGATTGTTTAGAAATTCATACTACTATATCTTATCTTCACTTTTCGTATTTGATGACACAAAGCTGACTCATCCATCCAATTCAAGAACAACCCATTTCCCTTTTCCCTTTGCCTACGAATAGATTGTTAACCTAGCTAAGATTATTGCACCAATTCATTTCAAGTGTATTTGATGAATCGATAACGAGTGGAGCCTCAAACAATCCGACAGAAAGTAAAGTGATGGATTAATTTAGACGTTGTAGGGCCTTTCTAAATGGTCTAGTTCCATGTTTGTCTATTTCCTTCCGTTTGCATATTAATCATAGAGAGAGATTTCAGGGACCATCTTATTTCATACTTACCTGGATGGGGTCAATGAGCATCTTCTTACATACCAGGATGGGATCTGATTGGACAAGGCCCGTGTAAAGGCATGCCTTTAATGTAGGCCTAATCGACCACTTGGACCAACCTCAAGAATACAATGCGTGTGTCCTCTATAATGTAGGCTCATGTATTCTTCAAATTCACCCAAGTGGTCGAGCCTATGTCATAATTTATGTTAGAAGACATGTTATCATGCTGGCCTTGTCCCAAATCAAGTACTACTAGGTTGCAATATGTACATAAGGAGTTTTGAATGTGTAGTGAACTCCAATCGGATTGTTCTGAACATAAGATACAAAATAAGTTCATTGCATAATATTTATAAGCAAGGTGTCTGATATAAGATCGAGTTCAATTATTTTATTCCATCCTATTTTTTTTGAGGTTGGCTAAATAACTAATACTTAAAAAGAAAAAAAAAACATACTACAAAAACAAAATTATGATAAACACTTTCCGTGCTTTCAATGAACATCTGTTAACTACCGTCTCGTACAAGAATAAAATGTATACATACAATTGGTATAATGAATGGATTGATTTTCAACGTTTAAAAGAATGTAAAAAATTAATCAAAAAGCCTATTTAAGAAGAAGAAGGTTTGCAGCTCCTCAGCACACAATCCTCCATAAATTGAGTGAGCTGAGAAGAATAGAGTTCTGGTTGATTCCGGAAATGATCCACATGGGGCGTCGAGATGAAGTTACACGCTCTGACCTCGCGCCCATTTCTCCGTTGCTTCTCGATGAAGGACTCCACAGACCCTGCTGGGATCACCTTGTCAGCGGAACTGTAGATGTATAGCTGCGGACACCTTGGTTGCTCCGATGTTAGCAACCTCATCACATCGGAAAGCCTCCTGTGATTTCAAAAAAACAGCATAACAACTCAAAACGCTGTCACTAGATGAACAAGCCGAGCATTGTGTATGCAAATGAAGCAAGCAACGGAATATATAATACACGAATCGAGATGAAATGAAATTAATTAGCAATACCTGTTTATGGAAGGATGATTTAGAACTACTCCAAAGACCTTCTCGAGAAGGAGAAGCAGAGCTGCCTCAGCCATGCCTGGTTTGACCTCGATGGTGGTTCTGTTTCCAATCGTTACCCCTGTCTTCGGCTCAGTACCGGAACCCTTGGTTGCAACACTATTCTTCTTCAGAAAAGCAGCAGAAAAGCCAGAGGCAAAAACCTACAAATATATACAAGGCATGTCAATGGAGGAAATATAATATGAGCTACATCCAATCAAACATCGAAACTCAAGAAACTAAAGCAATCACTTGTACGAAAAAAATGCATTCTAATAGTCCATTTTCTTTGCTGCCTGGCAATAAATTGGTTATTATTATTGAACAAAGATCAACAATATATATATATTTCCACAAAACAGAGGTGACAAGAAAAACCCAATGAAATATCAACATATGTCCGGAAAATGGCATCAATGTGTCTTCAATTCATTCAATTAGACAAGCAATTGTACCTGTGGATCGGGGACCGCAACAGGAGCAGAATCTACAACACAACCTCTAATCTTATCCGCTAGATCTACATCCTTTTTCTGAAACTTCTCCAAAATAACACCATACCTACAAGAAGAGGACAAGATACATCAATATGTTTCTCACCAATCACTTTATATCAAATCACACATCCACAGCCTACTTACGTGAGCCATCCTGTGTTACTAAACGTATGAAAGACCAAATTCTTGCCATGCTCCTCTTCCAACCAATCAGCAAGATGGTCCACCAGCAACTCCACATCGTGCTCAACCTTCCCCCCTACTTGATACCTAAGCACCTCCGACATTGGGAACGTAAACGTAATGGCATGAAACCCTCTCATAGTATACCAATCCGCATATATCTTAAGGTGCTTCTGCTTTGCACCTAACCATCCTAGCAACACCACTACAGTCCTAGACTTTGCAGACGAACAATCCGACTCTCCAGATACATCAATTGCCCTAGGATCAGGCAAATGCCATCTATATAAAACGTCCGATGGCAGTGCTGGGGCACTATACGTATAGGCAGCCGGCTTGGCGGAATTTGCCAAATCGGCTGACCGATATGAATTTAATAAGGTTGGCGACGATGCCACAAAAGAATAATTAGCATTAGAATTAGAATTAACATTGCTAGAGGGGATAGGTATGTGCACATTAGGCACAGGGACTCGAATCCCAGCCACAAACGACAATTGGGATAACCTAGAAACCGAAATTTTCGACACCCACAATGAATTTAGTTCTTCTAATGGAAGGGAAGTAGAAGAACATGAAGGGCTCGATTGTTCTAAGGAAGAACAAGCGTCTGATGATTTAGACGGCCACAATTTGTCATAGCAATCGGCTGAGACAGAGGCTATAGCTAAGGCAGACGCCGCAAGAACCGGCCTTTGCAAGATTCCGGACAACGAACCCATCATCTTCTCACAAATTAATCATGCCAATTTCACAAAAGAATGGGGAAAAATTTAATCTTTACGTTTACAACCCTAGAGAAATTACAAGTTGATGGTAACAAAATCAAAATGTGTTTGAAAAGAATAGATCAAATTGAACAACCCCGCCTCCAATTAAGCAGGGAACAACAACCTGCGCAAGATCAATAATCAAATAGAGTCCCAAATGCAGCAGAAAACAGCGATTGGATTGGCGAAATCTGAAGAGGGTGAGATGAATTACCTGAATTTGATAGAGGGTTTTGTTATGGGATCGGAGAAATTTTAACGACGGGCTGTCAATTTGAATGACAGCCCAAAGGAGAGTAGAATGCGCAGAGTCAAAATTTGTAATGTTCTTCAACGCGTTGTGAAACAAGGCTATTTAAACCGAATTTCACACGTTTATATACGCAAATTTAGGCAATAAACGTAATTAATTCTCTTTCCATTTTTTAAGGTTTGTAAACGAAAGTTATATCCTTTTCCCCTTTTTAAGGTTTCCAAAATTATGTGAATATAAGGTGTGGTGCAGTTGCACGCCACGTCAAGGTTGTGGGCAAATTCCATTCCCCCATAATATCGGAAGGGATCACCTTATACATTTCATAATACATTATATAATACACTAGTAAATATTTAACAAGTGTATCCTATTTTATGGTAAAAAAGTTATTTCTAGACACTATTTCATTAGCTTTCTCACTACTATATCTAATCAAAATAGTTTTATTAAATTCTTGTTAAAAAAATATCACGGTCAAATTTTATTTTTAAAATATATAAATAACAAAAATTTCCCTTTTTATTTCTTTTTATTATATTATGATGTATACTTTTTAATATCACTAAAAGAACGTCACTCTTATATAAAATTGTAATAACTAAAGCTTGACCAAATTTTATGTTTTGTATAGCTACTAGCTCAATATAAAATAAAATAAAAAATAATATAAAATTTTATTATATATATTCAATAAAAATAATTGCAAAATTTTAATAAGTTAAAAAAAGTAGACATAAAGTTGACTATACTTTTTTAAAAATTCGGTCTCATTATAATATAATCAACTAATTATGTAAAAAAAAATTTAATTAATTAAAATTTTGAAATTATTTATTAGAGTATATTATTTTAATAATAGCTATATAAAACATGAAATTTGGTCAAATTCTAGTTAATTATATTTTTTTATAAGATCGGCATCTTTTATGGATATTAATAATTAAATAATCTCAAATAAATTAGAAAGAAATAAAAAGAAAATTTTTAAAATTTTTGGAATCCATGAAAATTTAATCTTTTTATATAAATATTTTGAAGTAAATAAAATTTGACTTATTAAATATTTTTAACACCAATTACGTAACTTCTTGATTAAATATAATAAGCAAAAGTGAATGAAATAACAAAACTATTTTGATTAGATATAGTAGTGAGAAAGTTGAGAAAATAATTTTTAGAAATAATTTTTTTATCATAAAATGGGATACGCTTGTCAAATATTTAGTAGTGTATTATAAAATGTATTATGCAATGTATGAGGTGATCTCTTCCGCCATAATATATGTTCATACACTTTCGTCATTAATATTATTAAATAATTTCAATATTTGTGTTACAATTTACGATATCGATCTCATCGGGATGAAATCACACATTCTTTGTGTTGCAATTTGATTTAGCCATTTAGGAGTGGTTTGACCTCCAAATTTTAATTGAATCACACATTCTTTACGATATCGGGTAATTTAAAAACATGCGTTATGTCTTTTTGGATAATTTGGGTATTTTTATAAACTTAAACAAATAAATTAATGAGTATATATCTCATACTTGGATTCGAATAAAATCTATTAGTGGGCATACCTAAATATTAGTAATAATAATCAGATATTAGTATACTAATAACGATTATTATTATTAATAATTAAGTATTTTCATATTGTCTCACCCCAAACTCTATACTGTTACTAAATCAAATTATGTAATTTAGTAGCAGTGTAGAGTTTGGGATGGAACAATATGAAAAGACTTAATTATTTGTAAATCACAAATGTTGGTAAAGTTTTTGGTTTGTCTTTATCCGTTTTTAATTCAAAATGAAAAATTACAATGTTTTAACGTGATTTTTTATTAAGGCAAATGTGACTTCGTTTTGACCCTACCCTAAACCCTAATTTTATTTGACGATTGAAATTTCGTGATATGTGTTAGACAATTAAAATCCGAAAGGTGTTAGACAAATACATAAAGAAAATTACTACATTTTTCATGATTTTAGAGGCAATCAGTTTTCCATATAAAAACATACTGCGTCACTTCATTTATTTAAAATCTTCGGTAAGAATACAAATAAAGTATGTAATTTTAACTTACATTTCAATTTATTTGGTCTTAAGCAATTGAGATTATTAATAGTACTACTATATATACCAGAATTAGTTTATGGTCGAGAACCTCCCACTATCGAAAATATACATTTTTAGCATCCAAAAATGATGGAAAATTCTGGAAAATAGAATACGGGAATAAGAATTTTATTGAAGAATATAATGTGGATATTCGATATGAGAAGGACGTGTTGTCTTATCTGTCCATAACACCTTTGGAGTTATTATCGATCGCATGAATTGCCACATAAATTAATGAACAATATTATACTAAGATTTAGAGATCGAAATATACTTTTCGAATTTACTTATAATACCATATTATCAATAAGAAAGGCATCCACGAGTGGAACAATAATGTTTTAGTGGATAACCCATCGAAAGTCAATAAAAAATGTAGCGGAGTGCAATTTTTGTCATTAAAAGAAGTGTTGCATGGCATGCTAAATTATGGCGTAATAGAAAAATAAAGATACATTATGTGTGTAAATTGTAATTACTACAATGAAAGAGTACATATATAAGAAAACTTTCACCGTTTCTTTATTTTAATCTATTTTAGCGACAAGAAAATCCAAAAAAAGCATCCTATGTTTTAAAAATTTGTTATTAAAGTTACGTGGAAATTAATAATAACAATAATAATAATACCTTCGTAGAAACGTTACATTCTCACACAAACCAAACCCTCAACATAAATCTCTAAAAACTACTACTCCTATTATTTGATGTTTATATTATTGCGAATTACTTTCCTCAAAACTCAAAACAAAACAACAACATCAAAATCAAAACATCGACAAAAATTATGAATTTTAACAAAACTATATACATCTACCAACACTCGTATCATGCACATATCGTCAATTCTAAATTTAAATAAATGTCATCAGAATTCGAACACTAATAAAGTTTCCCAAGCAAATTATTTCTTGCAGACGTGGCAATAATCTTCATTGCAAAACAGAATTCAGAAAATTGTTTGATACGTTTATTGATACAAATTGTAAATCGACAAGATCCATATCAAAGTATGTTCTAAAATAGGCTATTGGCATGTAAGTAAAATAACCTTCATTGCAAATTATGCACTAAATATATATTTCAAAATTTGGTAACAATACATCCAATTAACTTTGTCTTCATTGTTCCTCTGACGTTATATTCTTTATTGTCTCGCAAAAGTAATTTTAACATCGCGCCATAAATATCATCGCTGTTGAAACTCTCATTTTCCTGCTCAAATGTGACGTCAAAATACGTAGCTTGGAAATTACGACTCGCCTTCAACAACATATATCCATTCTTATAGACAAAAATTTAAAGTTATTGAGGTAAAATCATTAGCTCTATAAATGAAAATTATGTAATAAAGAATGACAAGATAGAACAAAATTTTCGACATCAAAAATCAAATTTTGATTATAAAAATAAAAAATCAGTAACTGATTTTTAATACTTCACCTGACTAATAAGGGGTCTTATTTTCACTCATAATGGAAAAAGCCTATCAAATTGACTTAATCATTTAATTGACAAATTGAAGCCATTTCAGTCTTTCCCTTGTCCTTATCATTTTTCAAGCGGATCTTCAAATTTTTCATTTTGAAAAAATAAGATTGATGGTAACATATAAACATAAATAATGATGTGACACGTACCACATCATTTATATAACTTTAATAGAATCGAATTAGATAGATTCGATGAAACAAAATTCCTTCTAAATGAACCGGATTGACCTAAGAGCATCTTCGAGAGGAAAAGGTAAGTTGAGAAGGTATATTTATCTTCTCAAAAAGGTAATTATACCTTCTTACAAAGTAATGTACTTCAAAAGAAGAAGCTAAATTTAGAAGATAAATAAAAATAACTAACTTTTTACTTTTTCTTTCAAGAAGAGGTAAAGATACATTCTCAAAATGAAAGAATGTATAATACCTCCCCAAATATATCTTCCAGTGGAGCATAATATTTTATCAAGAAGAGGTAAATATGGTAATAGTTATTTTTCTTTATCTCTATTTATCCTTTCCCTTAGAGATGCTCTAATTGGAAAAGAATCTAATGCTGACAATACAAATTGTCGGAATGGTAATTACACTATCGAGTGGCATGAATTTTTTATTTGACACAAGAAAATCCAATTTTTTTGTTTGATCGAATGAGATTCTACTGAAGTTTGTATAAAGTCAAATAAAGTTCATATTCTTTTACTTTTAGCAAATACTTAGTAAAATAAAGCCTAATAGTAGAATAATTGTACTCTAGTTTGATGGGCTTGCACCTTTATGTAAATAATTTGCTCCCCCAGGATATATCAACAACGAGGCTTGGCCCAATTTTGCAGCTTTATAAAGCCCAATTATGAATCGTAAACCTCAGCCAGAATTTCGAATCGTAAACGTCAATCGCATCAATCCGATTCTACGGTGAAAGAGAGTACTACCATTCTCTCTCTCACCACAACAAAATGTCCAATTTTATTTTTTACTACTACTTTTTTTTGTCTATCAATAAATATCTTATTTTAGTTTACTGTATATTTGCAAAGTCACCTCACATTTGCTATAAAACAAACATGTAAAAATAAGATTCAAATTCTACAAACTTTTTTATCCACTTTTTTTTACAGAATCAAGTAATTTATTAAAACATGAGCCGATAAAAAGGATGGGTTGTTTATTATCGGATGGAGAGAGTATTATTTGTACTGATACATAATTTTAATTTTGCAACATGAATATTGCCCTGTATAATCTTTGATTCATCATTCTTATGTTAGAACTTATTTATTCATAGTTTAATTAGAATGGTGCATTCTAATTGAGCTCATTCACATGCAAATACTCGCGTTAAGTAAATCCATTTGTACCTTATAAATCCTCAATTATAAATTATACTATCAATTAAGATTTTAATGCATGGTGCATCCAAACCTGCCAAAATATACCTCAGGTGATTCATTTTATTTGGGCTATAGGAGAAGACAAAGGAGAAAAAGAAAAGAAAACCAAAAACAAACAAAAACTAAAAAAAAGAAAAGAAAAAAGAGATCTAAGTCACACATAGACATGAAACAGTAAGACAATCGAAAAGCTCAGCCATACAATGAGGCGAGAGGCTATCAAAAATCTGATCCACTCTCTTTCTCCATAAACTTACCATATCTCATCACTACTTAATCTTCCACCTCATCTGATTCCCCTGTTGCATTGTTACCATCAATTCCACATCATGGCTTCTGCTGCTCTTTCATCTCTGCAGGTTGGCTGCAGCAAGGGCTTCTCCGAGTTCTCCGGCCTCCGCACCTCCTCCGCTGCTCTCCCCTTCGCCAAGAGGACCAACGAGGACTTCGTCTCCGTCATCGCCTTCCAAACCTCCGCTGTCAGTTATCCTAATCTTAACTAACTTATCTATATCAATGCATTGAAAGAAAATGATGATATTCATATGTTTGTGTTAAAAAAAAAGGTTGGTGGAGGCAACAGGAGGGGAGTGGTTGAGGCCAAGCTGAAAGTGGCCATCAACGGCTTCGGAAGGATCGGAAGGAACTTCCTGAGATGCTGGCATGGACGGAAAGACTCCCCTCTCGACGTCATTGCCATCAACGACACCGGCGGTGTTAAACAGGCCTCCCACCTCCTCAAATACGACTCCACCCTCGGCATCTTTGACGCCGACGTCAAGCCTGTTGGCACTGATGGAATCTCTGTTGATGGCAAGGTCATCAAAGTCGTCTCCGACCGCAACCCTTCCAACCTCCCTTGGGGGTGGGTAACTGCTCCAACTCCTTTGAGCTGATTAGTATTTTTGCAATTGTGTTTAAGTCTCCTCTGTCTGTTGCATTAGGGAGTTGGGCATTGATCTTGTGATCGAGGGAACTGGAGTGTTCGTCGACAGAGACGGCGCCGGGAAGCACATCCAGGCCGGCGCGAAGAAGGTGCTCATCACTGCCCCCGGCAAGGGAGACATCCCCACCTACGTCGTTGGTGTCAACGCTGACGGCTACAGCCACAGCGACACCATCATCAGCAACGCCTCCTGCACCACCAACTGCCTCGCCCCATTTGTCAAAGTCCTTGACAGCAAGTTCGGTGAGATCTTGTTTCATTCAAACTACATTAATCCTCCAACATATCGACCTGATCTAAAATCCTAAATGTAGGGATCATCAAGGGAACTATGACCACCACCCACTCCTACACCGGAGACCAGAGGCTGCTGGACGCTAGCCACCGTGATTTGAGGCGTGCCAGAGCGGCAGCGCTCAACATTGTGCCTACTTCCACGGGGGCAGCTAAGGCCGTGGCGCTTGTGCTCCCCCAGCTCAAGGGCAAGCTCAATGGCATTGCTCTTCGTGTCCCAACACCCAATGTGTCTGTGGTGGACCTCGTGGTGCAGGTCGAGAAGAAGACCTTTGCTGAGGAAGTGAACGAGGCTTTCAGGGCGTCCGCCAGCAATGAGCTCAGCGGCATCCTGTCCGTGTGCGATGAACCTCTCGTCTCAGTCGACTTCCGCTGCAGTGATGTCTCCTCCACTGTGGATTCATCGCTCACCATGGTGATGGGAGATGACATGGTGAAGGTGATTGCTTGGTATGACAATGAGTGGGGATACTCACAGAGGGTGGTGGATCTTGCTGATATTGTTGCTAACAACTGGAAATGATGAGAGGGATTCTTTCTCTATTGTTTGTAGACTACTCTTGTCTCATTTCGAATTTGTATTGCTGAAGCAAACA
The DNA here is from genome assembly GCF_023119035.1 of Salvia hispanica. Lineage (NCBI taxonomy): Eukaryota > Viridiplantae > Streptophyta > Magnoliopsida > Lamiales > Lamiaceae > Salvia > Salvia hispanica. The sequence continues at coordinate 47,056,747 of NC_062967.1, forward strand.
ATTTTCCATCCTGCTTATTACTATATGTTACATACTTCCACTTTTCTTATAAAGATCAACATTTATTTGCATATGTTACGTCTCTTCACTTCCACTCCATGAATGATTCATTCTGTTTTATGTACTAATTTGTTTTGAATATCTGCTGTTTTCATTGCAATTTTATCAGCTGTTTTCTTGTAATACAATTAAAACTTTTCAGATCAGATCAATCACAATTTGTGTTTCATCTTCGAACAATCACATATACGACTAAAATCTTATTTCAACATATGGTCAGTATGATTCAGGAAACGTTAACCGCATGAAAATAAAAATAACAATAAATATAATACTCCTAATATCTACAAAAATACAGAGTAGGCATATACAACTTACCGTTGTTACCAAAGGCAATAGTTTCAACAGGGGCACATTATATCCACAAAAATGCAATAACAGCAGACTGAATTGGACTCTGTATGCATCAGATAAGGCCCCTCAAGAACTTAACTCAGAAACAATCTGCTCATTGCATCTCACTCCGGCCTGCAAAATGAGAACGCGAGTGAAGCAACAATGCTAATTGTTTGAATAATGAAAATGCCATCGAGTCAAATGTTGTCTTCAGCTAATTAAGATCAGATAAGCAGGATATTTATATGAAAATAACGAAATGTGCACAAGAACTTTAAATACTATAAGAAAACATACCAATGGGAATTAGTACTGTTCATAGATATGCAAATTATAGATGGTGGAATTGTATGATTTGCAGGGATAAATTTTCCTTTGGCGGAATATTCATATGATTGTGGTTCAAAGACGAGAAAACCACGCAGCACAAATACGCATTCAGCAATTACATTTTCCTTTCAGATCACAGGAAAAAATTCCTTTCCCCCATGCAGAATGTCACCATTAATATTATGTTCATTCCTTACACTTGAACAATCTCATTTTTCATCCGCCATAAAATGTACAGTAACCTCTTTTGGCTTGCAGCTAAACCAATTGTTAAGGACAGATATAATAAAACCCCGGCTGAATGGTTCCAACAAGAGAACGTAATAGAGGATCTATTTTATATCGCCGAATACTTTACAGATGCACAAAATAATAGAGTCACTGTTACAGAAACAGGCATGAATTTCCAATTACACAACTTGACTCTAGATACACATGGACCAACACAAGATAAATCTCCCCTTGTTCTTAATCCTCAAGTTCTCAACCACTCTAAAGCTAATATTCCCGAAACTAACCATAAATTCACTCCCATCAAGGCTGTATAGACATTGCCACTTGCTTGGCTGGTAATGAAATGAATAATAAACGTAGTGTGATACGTGAGCCCGGGGCACAAAGGAGTCCAGGCGCAAATCCTTATGCCTTGAGAAGCAAGTGGGCTGCACATCTAAGGTGCAGGATCTTTTCAGTCTAGGTATGCACTTTTTCCTTCATTTCTCAACTTTCTTCATTGAGATACAAGCTTACATACGCTTTATTATGTGCAACAAATAAAGGAAATTTACATGAACCCTAAAGAAAATTATGCCTAATACTCTCATAATTTATCAAACTAGTCATAATTAGCACTAAAAATATAGCTTTAGGAGTTGTTTTCTCTGCTTATAATCCTTATTTATCACATCAGTCAGAAAAAGTTCCTACCACAGATCTTTAAATCCCTTCACATGTACTATTAAATCAGCCATAATCATCCACAAATATATTTTCAATCCCCAAAAGCAATTCCAGAACCCCGTGAAGTAGATCTTCAGCATCCAAATCAATCATCCTAAAATAGGATTTACAATATTCTCTAATTTATTGCCCCTGTGGGCTGGCCAAGTTGGTGAGTGGCTATGCCATAATTAAAATCACAAGTTCGAGTTTAAGCAATGCCTCTGAAGTCGGGATACCTTTTGAGCACTCAGGAGTAGCAGCTAGGGGTAATTTGCACTTGTAGGTGTGCCTAAACTGTAGCAATGCTTGAATCTTTTGGTTTGATATAGACCAAACTGTAGCCAAAATTTCTAGAATAGTTATTTTTTCTTGATATAGACCAAATTGTAGCTAAATATTCTAGAATAGTGTTTTTTTCTACTTTAAAGTGCATTCTGAACATAGCACCTGAGGCTCCAGGAGCCTTTGTGCCTTTAAGCTGATGTAAGGTGAAACTTGATGCAAATAATTTTCCTTTAGTGTAAATAGGTATAAAAGTCATCTGAATAAGTAGTTTAGAACACAACCTGGAATGAGGTTGTATATAGGAATAAACTATTCACCCTGCATTGCATACATAATTCATCAACTTAGTGAATTTACCAATCACACGAAAATATTCTGAAACATATATTAGGTGATATAACTTCTAGCATTTCTTGTGATATTCAATAGAATTATTAGATATTCTAAATCTTAGCTTTAAAAATGGACAGATTTCTAAATAAGAGCTAATGAAAGAGTAAACAAGATGAGAACAAATGAACACAAATGTAATCCAAAGTACTACTCCAATATATCAAACTGTAAAAGAAGTTAAACACTACATACCATTTGATTATTGAGCCAAAGAGAAAATGTTGCATAATAGGAACCTTCTCCATAACTTCTACTTTATACATCTTTAGCAGCCCACTGTTGACCTTCTTCCAATTAGGAACACCACTAATGTCATCCAACATAGGTGAATGTTCAGCAAACATACCCTTCTTCACCTTCTTCACAAAAACAACACAGGAGAGATACAAGTACTCGTTACAGAAATTCTCTAATATATCATCATTGTGAATGGACTTTGGCTTCATATGCTTGTGATCTATCAGCTGTGATGACCCAAATATGTATGGCAAGAAATGGTAATCATCAAGTCCCCACACACCATGAGATCCCGCCGGCTCTAAGCTATACGTGATTTGTAATTTTCTCATTAACTCCACGTATTTGAAGAACACTCTTGACACCAAGGCCTGATAATCCTCTTCCCTCACAACACCTAGTTTTGCTAAGCAATACAACCATGCTGCAAAATTTGTCTCATGGCCAGTTCCTATAGAATTAGAAGATCCTCACATCAGTTTTAGCTTTCCAACAGATACTAGATGCTAACACAGAATCTACTAAAATCAACAACTAAACAGATCAATTCATCAGTTAGTAAACAAGTAGCAATCAAATTAAGATGAATAATGGCATCAATCAAATCAACTAAACAAGTAGCAATCCACAAAATTCAAGTTATAGCAGAAACGCATCTCCTACCATAATCAATTCGTGAAGCATTGCCAAATCCATCGGTAAAATACGGCACAATTTCCGTAGCAGCTTCGCGAAGTTGAGGAGGCAGAAACATGAGCATAAAGGCCTCTGCCTCGCCGCTCATCCGCTCGTGCCACAGGCGATACGAGACGTTGCCGTATCGCGCGGTCTGCGGCGCCGGAGGGATTTCGTGGACGAAGTCAGTTAGTTTCTGGAGAATCGAGGCTAGGGTTTCGAGGACGGGGGAGACGTGGCAGGGATCGGAGAGCTTGCGCGATTTGGTGGATTCAGAGAGGGAGACGAGGAAGCCGAGGAAGTTGCGGAAGGAGGGGGAGGAGTGGAAGGTGGCGAGGTCGTCGGGGGAGCGGATTCGCTTAGAAGGGGCGGTGAATTGGTGGGGGAGAGTGAGGGGGTCCACCTTGTCGGCGCGGGGGACGGGGGTGCGCATGATGGTCTCTCTGGTGTTTGTGGGGGAGGGAGGGAGGTTCACGGCGGGGAACCGGATGGGGACGTAGGCGAAATTGTCGGAGGGAGTGGGGCAGATTGATGACTCCGGCCCTTGGTCATGGTGCTCCGGTGGTGCTTCCATTTTGGTGTTTAGGAATGTGACAACATAATTGTGGATTTTATATTTTATCAATCCATAAATATATCGTTTAGTTTGATAGTACAAAGGAAATATCACATCCATCTTATCCAATTAGTATTTCCCATGATAATTATTTTCATCGTTACATTATCCATTTATTTACAAGGATAGTTTTGATTCGTTTCTTGCAATTATATCCATGCACTTGGTATTGCTGTATTGCATGTGTCATCTTCGTCTCTTCGATAACGTTCATCTCTCTAGACGGCTCGGCTTTACCAGCTCTTTCCAACAGTTGTGTACATGAATCATCTACTCTTGTTGCTGCGAGGAGGAGAAAGGCAGCGGGCGTTGACACTGTGAAGAAATTGAGTTAGGAGATGGGGCCGATGTGAAGGACTTGAGTTGGATGGATTGGCACAGAGGTGACATCAGGTATGAAAATGCGAAGTTCAACACTGCAACGCTTCGTGTGACATTTTCTAGCGGCTTTCCAGTGGCGGATAATGACATTGAACATGTAATTTTACATCTCAATCTATGAAATAATTTATGCTTAAAAACGCCTAACTAATATATTTTGATTTTTAATCTTATCTGCTAGGAGTACTAATTTTGGCATATCGACTTTGTAAATGTCAACGCATAATGAGCATGATTCATGAACGGCAGACTCAACAGTTGATCAGTTACAACAACAATATTCCAAGGAACAAATTCTTTGAAATGGACATCAAGAAAATAGTTCACAAACATGATAAACAAAGAAACTATGCAATGGATCGATTAACAAACCCATTAACTTCTTACACAATATTGAGTTGGGGGTACAAGACTTAAGGCAGGAAGAAAGATTCAAACATCTAAATCTCTAATATACTAGATGGTTGAAGTTGTTATAATTTTGTGTTGGACTATCGTTGCATTAAATTTCGATCTTCTCCAAGAACTTGCCCGTCTCACAACCTGTCACACAATCGTTCACTGCTCTGGTGTCTGTAAAATCAAAACAATTTCTTAATATAAATATAAAAAACTCAAAAAAATATTACTATATCAACGCATATGGAGAGAAAGAAAGAGGGAGAGAGATGTAATACCATTTCCGTACTTGGCACAGTTGGCAACTGCACAGCCAAGATTTTGATAGTAAAGTGCTGGAGTTGCAAGTGGAGAAACATAACACTTAACCAAACAATCTATGGCACATGGAATTCTTGATCCAAATATTATGCACTTTAAAATGCATCCTCCATAGCATAAAGGGAAGGTGACTGGTGAAGCTGATGCATTTCCTATTATTATTAAGACCAAATGCATGAATAACAAGGCTGATGGAGCACTGCTCTTTTGCTTCATGATGAATTGAGGGATCAGTATCTCTAATTCTCTCTAAATATTGTTTAGTACAATGTTAATCTGAGTAATTATCCTTTGTTTAAATGCTACTACCTTTTATAGGCCATGCTACTAATTAATGTAGATGGTCAAGACAAATGAGAATTTTTGTGAAAATCTCAATGAGTTTGATTTGGTTAATTTTGTATCAATAAGATGACAAATTAAGTAATTATATTTTTCTGGGGATATCGATTGCTTTATGGATGTGGATTCTCACTAATTTCAATTGCCCACAAAAATACAAGTGAATCATATTCGAAATTGGAAGGAACAATTAATGAAGAATCTGGCATGTAAAGTAATTCTGATCTTGTTTTATGTTTGCTATTTGTATTGGTTTATCTGTCACTAAATCTAGATTCTTGAAGATTATATTTTTTTGAATCACCACTCACCAGTGGATCCCAAAACAAAAAGGAATATTATATAATGATTATACCTTGGAAAAGGAGGAAATGAAAATAAACCAGTTGTTAATAAATGAAGATCATACGGAAATAAACATTCTGAAGTAGTATAGATTTAAAAAAAATTCCCCCACACAGGATCGACCTTCACTTTATTGTACTCCAGTACTACTATATCCCAACTCTGGTGTCTTGTATTAATATAAATTTTTCTTTTTCAGTATTACTAATATACTCCTGATTTAATTTTATATAGTGTTTATTATTCAATTCAGAGATTTATAATCTATTTATATTTAAAAAATGAATGTTTGGGTTGATTATTCCAAAACTACGATATATAGGTATACCAAGGGTCCTATTCTAATGTTTATAGCACTCTAATCCAAAATCAAGACTAAATCTCCACCATTGGATTTTAAAATGAGTGGATGAGATTAAAGCTCACAAAATCTCAATAAATAGTAGACAAAATATCAACAAAAGGGTAATATCGTCATTATGTTATCATGTGATAATTTTCGTGAGTGTTTTTTTATATCAACATTGTGTATTACAAATATCAACAATATGACATTAGAATATCAACATAAGGACAATAAAATATCTAACACATTTTTATTGAGATTGGACATGCATAATATTAAGATTTTGCCTACAATATATTGAGATTTTTTGTTGTATTTGTTGAAAATAGCTGCTTATCAACATGTACGAAAATTGAAATATAATTTATCAAATTTCATCACCCGAACATTGTCGGAACATATGCAATTGAGATCTCGTTGGAATCCTTATTAAATTATCTTTAATTTGATATATTTTTTGCGAAAAAATAATTTAAATTGAGAGAGTTACGTAAATTTAAAGATTTGAGATGATTTTGAGGAGAGAGAAAGTAGTTAGTTATAATTATTACATATAGGATTTAACATTAATACCCTTTTAATTTAATTAATAATTATTTAAATTTAAAATATATTACACTTGACATTATATTAACCACAAGATCTTATAATCTAATGGTTGAAAATTGGTCTCAATTTGGGATTGATAATTAGTTAGCAATTGATGGGTCTTATTCTAATGCTTATAGCACCCTAATCCAAAATCAAGACTAAATCTCCACCATTGGATTTTAAAATGAGTGGATGAGATTAAAGCTCACAAATCTCAATAAATAGTAGACAAAATATCAACAAAAGGGTAATATCGTCATTATGTTATCATATGATAATTTTCGTGGGTGTTTTTTTATATCAACATTGTGTATTACAAATATCAACAATATGATATAAGAATATCAACATTAGTACAAGAAAATATCAACACATATTTATTGAGATTTTTACATGGTTTTATTGAGATTTTTTGATGTATTTGTTGATAAAAATCTGGGTATCTAACATTTACGAAAACTAAAATAAAAAATATCAAATTTCATCATCCGAACGTCGTCGGAACATATGCAATTGAGATCTCGTTGGAATCCTTATTAAATTATCTTTAATTTGATATATTTTTTGCGAAAAAATAATTTAAATTGAGAGAGTTACATAAATTTAAAGATTTGAGATGATTTTGAGGAGAGAGAAAGTAGTTAGTTATAATTATTAGGATTTGACATTAATACTCTTTTAATTTAATTAATAATTATTTAAATTTAAAATATATTACACTTGGCATTATATTAACCACAAGATCTTCTAATCTAATGGTTGAAAATTGATCTCAATTTGGGATTGGTAATTAGTTAGCAATTGATTACATCCCAGCAATTGATTACATCCTGGTATACCAATAATGTTTTATTTTATAATTATAATATTAAAATGTTAACATTATACGGATGATGGGAAGTAAAATTTGGACAGATGATTCCATCTGCTCCTCATGTACAGTTTTCATTAATTAAGCATATATAGTTATCAGTTTGTTAGGATAATTTCCCTTAGCAAGATTTCAGCATCTTGATTGCGATCAACGGAGGAATAAAAGATAGTCGTGAGAGCTTTGCTCGTCGATTAAACCAAGAACAATGAAGATTTGAAATAAAAGCATGAAAATAAAATAAGGTTAATTTTATTTCTGGATTAATTGAAAAGAATACAAGGTCTCCTATTTATAATATAATATTATGGGTGTATTAGGGTCCTCACAGCTCTTTAGTGTTAAGCTTCAAACAGATCACAATCCTTGGATCCTTGAATTAGATGGTTGTGATCAACTACATTATTAATCGGCGTACATTATTAGAATGGAAATCTATATTATTAGAATGTAATGTTACATTATTGGTCGGTGTACATTATTAGAATGAAAATCTGCATTATTAAATGACACATGACATTAATCTAACTATTAGATGACAAAATCGTGCGGTTGAGATTCAGTTGAATATTTGAACAGTATGCATAAAAAGGATTTGAATACATCCCTAATATTATAAATAGAGTAATAATAGAGATATAATATAATATGACCATATCACAGTTCAACGGATGATTCAAATACAGAAAATTAATCGCATGACCATATATTTAGAGATAGATCAACTGAAATAAACAATTCATTGATTGGTGTATCAATCATAAATTACAAAATCACATGGTAAATTAAATAGTGAGACTATAGGTGGTAAAAAATAGTGAGTAATTGAATACCGAAATTTGCACGCATGCTAACTACGAAGCGAAAAAGAAAAGAGAGAGGATATCTTCAATTAACGGCGCTGCAAACCCTTCTTATGATTCCATTCTGTCCGAGAGTTGGCTCAATCTCCGACATCTTGATCATCGCAGTCGCAAAGTCGGCGGCGAAAGTCTTCGGATTTCCACTGTACTGAGACACGATGGCGGCCGTTGATCCGGAGAAGAGAACTTGATCCGACTGCAGCAGTCCCTTCCTCTGCACCAAATTCTTGAAATAGTTGTTGTCGAATGAATTCGGCGTCACCAAATCCAACGCCGCCAAGTTGCTGTCGCCGCCGGTCCGGGGGCAGCCTCGCCTCCTAGTGCTGGCGAAGCCGGCATCAATGTCAGTACCATTGCTATATATCCTCCCACGGAACAAGAAGCATTGGGATTGACCTAATGTGTGCGCTCCTGCATATACCAAATAGTAATTCATTACTCACTTGCACTACACATTAGTTTAATAGTACTAGTTCTTATTATTCGCTTTGTTTTTGGGTCACTTTTAAAAGACCTAAAACTAATCGGGGTTAAACAACAATTATATAGTGATTTCAACTGTCCTTATTCTTTGATGTGGGATGAGTTTGCAATCCAGCAATTTTACTTACCAGATAGAGCAACCATGTCTCTTGCATTAAGACCCTTCTTGTCAAAAGCGTCAATAAGAACTTGAAGGCCCGAAAATGGATTCGGGAGATCGGTGTTGGCCACGGCTTGGTTAGCGGTCGTAGAATCCCTTCTTCCCAGTTTCACGCTCCATGATGGACCACCAACCTGCATACATATAATTTCCAAAAATTAATTTATCATTCCTATACTATCTATAGTAATTTGTATATGCATACTTACAGCAACAGAGGCGTCGCGTGCGGCTAAGGTGAGCACGTCAGCGCAAGAGACAACGCCGGGGCAGGCACGCTCCACCTCGCGCTTAGCTGCCTCGATAACCTCGTATCCTCTAACGGAGTTAGCGTTGGGTCCGGCCGACTTCTCACTTTGGATGATGGAGGTCTCGTCTAGCAAGATCGAAGCGTCACATCCCTGAACGAAGCAGTCGTGGAAGTGGAGGCGGATGAGGGACGCTGCCATCCGCCGCTCGGCCAAAATAGCGCTGCGGATGGAGTTGCGGATGATTGTAGATGCATTGGGGCATGTAGCGTCGTAGAACGTGGCTGATAGTTGTGCTTCGCTAGAGATGATGCCGCTTAGCACCACCACTAGAGAGATTATAGGAACAACAAATCGACCAACCATTTTGAAGAGAGAGTGGATATATTTGATGTGATGAGCTAATTTATACAATTATCGAAAATCTAGTACGTAGTGTTATGAAATTAGTGGGTTGAATTGGAGTGAGGAGAAGAGGTTGATTGGGATGAATATATATAGAGCGAAAAAAGTTGATGTTGTTTGGGGTCTAATGGCTGCAACGCGTATGGATCAATTTAATTAACATGTGTGTTAGTACTAATATAATGTATCTGTGTTTGTATAATTGTACATATGTCTTTCTTGGAATTCAACTATTGGATGTCAATTTCAATAATAAAATGATTTGGGTCAACTTTTAGGAAGATTCTATGAGGACGACATGCAGATAACAAATTATTTGTAAAGTCATTTTACGTTACATAAAGTGCCAAAACTCAAAAAGCATTCCACACAGTAGAACATATATAATTATAATGTATATGTCACATGCATTAATTATATTTTTGGTGATTAACAATAACTAGTTACATGACGAATTCAACACAATGTTGTTCCAATCGAAAATATATTATTGTAAAATGCAAAATTCAACTATTGATATTCTTTGTAGGAATGATCATGAGTACTGTGCTTTGCACCAAATCTAGCGCATTCTCTCAACTTCACATGAATAGAGCACTTGAAGGAACAAATTCTTTGAAATGGACATCACCAGAGAATATCAATTTATGCAAATGATCGATTAACAAATCTATTATTCTTATACAAAAATGTGTTGAGAATACAAGACTTGTTGCACGACAGAAAGATTAAATCATCATAACTATCTAAAACAGATAGTCGAAGTTATTACTCCATAATTATGTGTAAATAAAGGCTATCAGTTGCACTAGTTTTGGATCTTCCATTAGTACTTCCCCGTCTCGCAATTGGTCACACAGTCGTGCACTGCTTTAGTGTCTGTAAAATAAAAACAACTTCTCAATACAAAATATAACAAATTCACAAGAATATTACTATACAGTGCATATGGAGAGAGAGAGAGAGTACCATTGCCATTCTTAACACAGTTGGAAACTGCACAACCTAGATTACGATAGTAAATTTGTGGAGATTCAGTTGGAACTTTGTAACACTTTAGCAAACAATCCATGACACATGGAGTTTTGGATCCAAATATTTTGCACTTTAAAATGCATCCTCCATAGCATAAAGGGAAGGTGAATGCTGTAGCTGACGCATTCCCTATTATTATTAGGGCCGAAAGCATGAATATCAAGAATGATGGAGCACTGCTCTTTTGCTTCATGATGAGGGATCACTATCTAAAATTCTTTCTGTTATTTTTTATAATGTTAATACGAGCTGTCTATGTTTAGATGCCAGCTTTTATAGGTCATATGAATTGATGTAATTGGTAAATGAGTAATGAGAATTTTATGTGGAAATCTCAACGAGTTTGATGTGGGTAATATTGTCTTGAGTAAGACAGCCAATGAAATTAATCATATTTTTTCGTGTGGGTTGATTGTGATATGGATGTGGATTCCCATTTATTTCCAATATCCACAAAAAAGACAAGTGGGTGTTTGAAATTTACAGAAACAATTAATGAAGAATTTCTCTCCCTTTTGTTTGTTGCACACAAAATCTTTATTCATGATCAATTTCTTATGTTTACGTACCCGATGCAATTTCTAACTCTTATAATTAGTTAGAAAAAAAAGTCTTATGATCAACTAATTGTTCATTAGACAAACATTTGCTACACTTGTCAAACAATCATTTAACAAAACTATTTTTGGATCCACAAAACAAAAGGACTTTTGTTTAATGATTGTTCATGTACAGAAGACATTACATAATTTTCACCATGGAAAAGGAGGAATTAAAACTAAAATTAAATAATAAATCAATTTGTTCACTGCTTCTTTGATTAAATAAAGATAATAGTTTTAACAGTAATTCTATAAATTTATCATTTTTTCATTACATTATTTTTACCTTGAAAGTACATTGTATAAATTGCATCTAAAAAATATGCTTGCTAACTATAGAGTAAAATTAACAATAGTTGCGCTCCGATTGAGCGCGGAGCCTGGAAGCGGGTCAAGTAGCAGGCTTGTTCTTGTGCAACGGCGGCGGGGTTGCATCGAAATTGTCCATGGTTGAAAGAAAGTCGACGCAGATGTTATTAGCAGTGGTGGAATCGATTTCCATTGATGCTACATAATCAGGAACAGGCCCCGGAGGAACAGCTAATCCCGCGTCTCTCTCTGTCGAATGTAGATCGCTTCGCTTCCTCACCGACCTTGCCTTCTTCGGCACATCTACAATCCTTGTCTTTCCCGATGATGAACCGGATTCACTACTCTTCTTTGTGTTTGAACTCATGGTTTTGGCCTTATTTTATTTTATCCAATAAACTAATCAGGAGAATTGGTTTTATACTGGCCGTCGATCTCTGACTAGATAAATCTTTGTAATAACTGTACTTTATTACAACGTATATATCTTTATAAACACTAGTACAAAACAAAATATAAGTTGAAATCCAGTCGGAATTCAGTTAGGAAAGATAACGCTTTTATTAGATTACACGCTGTAGTTACAAATCCTAAGTGGCAAATATCTGAGAATGTAGCATTAATTAAATAATTGATTTACTTATTATTGGGCTAGATGGAGTATTTTTTTATTGTGTGTGCACTTATTTTAAAAGTAATCTCTTTGCAGTATCATATAATATACATATGTTTTGTAAGGTTATCAATATATATACGTCATTGTTTTATTATAGATAGATATCTATAGAAAGATTAGTTTATTCATTCAATTTAATAAGCGTAAATAGTTTTCGTCTAGTCTATCTATATAAATTAGAAAATTGGAGTATATCTTATTTTATTAATCAGACAAAAGATCTGAATCATTAATAAATAAAAATGGCCTTATCCATAGAAAGATTAGTTTATTCATTCAATATAAGCGTAAATATTTTTCGTCCAGTCTATATAAATGAGAAAATTGGAGTATATCTTATTTTATTAATTGGACAAAAACATTAATAAAAAAAAATTGCCCCCATGCAGAATCGAAATGAGAAAATTGGAGTATATCTTATTTTATTAATGGGACAAAAACATTAATTAATAAATAAAAATTGCCCCCATGCAGGATCGAACTACAGACCTTCAGTTTACAAGACTGACGCTCTACCACTGAGCTATAGGGGCAACTTATGTGCTTTTGCTCGATTCTAATTATTTTTTCTAAATGTAAGAAAATGGATCGAAGCGGGCCAGAGCACGGGTAATATCGGGTAGGGTATCTAGGCTGGGTTGGTGTTCATCTTTCATGGGTCAACAATATCATCTAGTACTACTCCATAAAATAAGCCTAACATCAATGCACTTAGTCCTATTAGGTAGCCATTGGTTAAGGTACCTCAAATGAACCAGCGGACACAAGTCACTATGAATGTAACTGAGTTCAAAGGGCTTTAGCATCCAACACCCTAAACAACTTGAAAATTGCACGCTTCTTCAAAGTTCAAAATGTTATCTATACGCTAAGTGAATACTTCTTTGAAGTGAGAAACAAACAAGCGTAGACAGATTTGAAACTATCATGTTTCAATGAAGAGATAAATTTTTGGAATGAACTTAGAATGCGGTCATGAATACAAATGCGTCAATTCTTTACACTACTTATTAGAAGAAAGAATGCTTCTCCGTCTGTGACCAAATTTTTATCTACAAGATCCATTAAATATTTTACATAGTCTGTTTTCGAAGTGACAATCCTGCTTCGTGGTGCAATCCCAAGTAGAAAAAGCACGGTCTCAAACAGTAAGCAATTCATTGTAATTTGCCTTATTAAATGGAACTACACATTGAGGAAAATCTTTAATTCCATACTCTCGATCGGACGTTAATTGTTCCTTTAATTTCGAACACTCACTTGTATTTTTGTGGGCAATGATAATAAGTGAGAATGCATATCCATAATACAATCAATATACATGAAAAAATATAATAAATTCATTTGCCATTTTATTCAAGACAAAATTAACCACATCAACTCACGGAGATTTTCCATAAAATTTTCATTTGTTATGGCCATTTACATTAATTAGTAGTATGACCTATAAAAGCTACCATCTAAACATAGAACAATTCAGATTAACTTTGTAAAAATTAATATAGAGAATTTAGAGATAGTCATCCCTAATCATGAAGCAAAAGAGCAGTGCTCCATCAGCCTTGTTATTCATGCATTTGGTCTTAATAATAATAGGAAATGCATCAGCTTCACCAGTCACCTTCCCTTTATGCTATGGAGGATGCATTTTAAAGTGCATAATATTTGGATCAAGAATTCCATGTGCCATAGATTGTTTGGTTAAGTGTTATATTTCTCCACTTGCAACTCCAGCACTTTACTATCAAAATCTTGGCTGTGCAGTTGCCAACTGTGCCAAGTATGGCAATGGTATTATATCTCTCTTCCTCTCTCGCTATAGTAATATTGTTATATTTTGTAGTAAGAAATTGTTTTGATTTTACAGACACCACAGCAGTGAACGATTGTGTGACAGGTTGTGAGACGGGCAAGTTCTCGGGGAAGATCCAAATTTAGTGCAACGATAGTCCAACACAAAATTATAATAACTTCAACTATCTACTATAGATAGTTAGATGATATAATCTTGCTATCATGCAATAAGTCTTGTGTTCTCAACACATTTTTGTATAAGAATAATGGATTTGTTAATCGATCCTTTGATGATTATGTTGTTTGTCATGTTTGCGAACTATTCTCTATTATTGTTCAATTTTCAGAGAATTTGTTCCTTGAAATTATTGTTGTACTTAATCAGCAGTTGAGAATGACATTCATGGGAATTGTGTATGTATATGCCAAAGCAGATACTAGTATTTATTTTTATATTTGTGTTTTAGTTGAGAACTTGAGATAATGAGCTAGCTCCTCTGATTAGCAAGCCTATGTCTCCTATGCAGATTTTAAGTTGCAAGGTTATAAGTATTCTAGTTTTTATGTTTGGTAAGCTGTAAAAATGTTGATCAGGCATATGGTTGTAGTTTTGTAGAATATCTTGGATGCTCAGTTTTGAAAATCAACTTATAATAAGAAGGAAAAAAAAAAGTTTTTCATGAAATCATTGTCCCACACTGAAACTTCTAAGCTATATATCCACAGACAGAAGAGAATAAAAGAAGAAACATGTAATGGAAGAAAGCATACCTTTCTCGGCCTTTTGGCTAAGATCAAGTGTAGTATCTGTTCTTATCAGTTTAATATCTGATATGTGAGTCATTGACTCACACGATATTAAATTTATTTTTTGAGGGGGAGAGCCCATCACGGTAGCTTGCTGCCTGGGCTTTCGAGTGTCGCCTTGGCGTTGCACTACTGCCATGGCTTGGCGCACCCCACCCAATTCAAAGTTAAAATTCTTTTCCGTGATTAGTGGTGATTTTTCCCTGATTAATCAAATAGGTTTTTTGTTGATATCGGACATCAACTAAGGGTGGATGTAAATTCACTGATCTCTTAGTGTGCTTCTATCTGACTAGGTTTTGGGTGGCATACGCCGGGCTATGTCAGTAGTGAAACACCAAACAACACTCGAGAGCATCGACAGAAGCTTCCGTGGTGGGGCTCTCAACCCGCTCGAGCCAATAGCCCACATATATAAAATTGATAGGAACAAATATTAGACTCCATCTTAGCCAAAAGGCAAGAAAGATATGTTTATTATGTTTTACTTTTTAATATTATGTGGTGCAACTGTGCAAGTATCAACAGTGGGAGGATTGAGAGAAGAGCAGCCCATCAAAACCTCTGAATAATGTTTGTAGCATATCAAACATTGATTGTAGAAAGGTTTGATATGAACTTTGGTGATGGCACAGCTTAGGTATGTTGAGTTGAGATTTGTTAACAAACAAGGCAGATTGGCAGTTAAATGAATGTTTTGACATTCTCTGACTGCTATCCATTTCATAAAGACAGGAAAAAATAACCGTATACATTTTGACAGCACTATCTCAGGATATTTTATCAAGCAACATACAAAGGAAACCTGTAATATATAATGCACTAAGGCAAACTTGGCATTGAAACATGTAACACATAAAGGTTCTTGTTGCTTAAAACAAATTAGGAACTGATTACTTTCCCACCTCTCAATAAAAGGCTTCATTGCTTCTCCGGCACTATGGAGGGCCTCCTTGCAACGATACGAAAGATATGTTAATGTTGTAACATCAAGCAAAAATGGGAAATCTGCAGCAGTCCTCATATTGCGCGTGCTCTGCATGATAAGTGATGGGATTGGAAAGAATCTCAGAAGCAAAAAAAGTGAAATAAGTAGGGAAAATCAGGGATCAAAATATGTGGCCATCTGAATGATTAAGTTTCTATGGAAAAGAATTTACCAAATAGTAATTTGGTAATAGCTGGAAATGGAATACACACCATCCACAAGTTTTAGCATCGAAGCATACACGTTCATTACTAATACTATCAAATACATTATTATACTAGCATATAAGCAAAAATCCCCACCAAGTGAAAAAAAACAGACATTGAATCATGCAGGGATTCGAATCCATAACTTGTAACAGAAATCCTTACATAAATAGGTAAAACTCTGGCCTGAATTTGGCCCACTCAGTCCTCCAAACATCCAATGTGCGCGCGCATGGACAGTTACATGCGCCACCTGTAGATATATTTTCCATGTTTTTGGTCTACGTGTCCAATGTGGGATTAATTAATTAATTAGTCTCATAACTCCATATTATTATGACATACTTTAATCTATTATTTCCCACTCATCAGGTTAAGAAAAAATGATATATCATGGTCATCTACTCACAACATAAATCAATTATATTAATTTCACCAAATTAAATATTTTGTCACTTGTATGACCTGGTCAAAATGCATTGTCCGGGCTCTAGATTACAACAACAATTTTTACACAGGAACCATTAATTTGCTCTCTTAACTAGAGTACTTTGATTGCAGTATATTAAGTAAATCTAGATAGGCTGCAAATAAAATTAATGAACATGGTGGTGGACAATGCTGTGGAAGTGAATGGAAATGAGAAAACTGACAGTGGCATGGTGGTGAGTCTTTTTCGAACCCTGGTTGTTGAGGATGTTCATGTATGCTTTTCAACATCATGATGGTCATGAATCAACCTTAATTACCAATGTTGTTGAATTATTGCTTCTATTGCAGGTAATTAGAGGCAACAACGTGATTATCCTTGAAGCTATTGAGCCAGTTAGAAGAGCACAATAAAGTTTGCTTTGTTTGTGTATGCAATCTAATTAGGTACTAGTAAGTAATAGTATTATGCGATTTATGTTTGTTTCCCAAACTAATTAGCTAAATAGCCTGTTGTTTTCGATTTATATATACCTGAGAATGTTTGAGAGTTCAAACATTATTCCAATATTTTTTTCGTATTTTCTATACAAATATTATGATCATTGATCACGGTTGGAATTATCTATTTTTAAATTATGTATGAGATACGATACGAGATTATTGTCTTTCAAAAAATTAGGGAGCGTTATGCTTTTATTCGTTTCACAATTAACATAGAGTTACTTTATTTAAATTTTTTGTAGTATAAAAAAATAAGGAGCGTTTCCCTCCTTCCTTTTCGGCTCCAAAAGCTCAAAATAAACAATCGCTTTTTTACTTTTTTCGCCAATGTAATCTCTTCACTGTGACCGTTGCGAATGGTTGCTCTTTTTCCAATTTTTCATTTCAATACACAACTTTACGGCTTATTATATGCTACCGTTTAAAAGAGATATAATATAAAATAAAGGGATTGATCCGATCTTTCAAACATTCAACTACATGTATACTCTACTCCATTTCACGTTTATTTGTGAAATTAAAATAATACGTATGAGATTTGGAAGCTAATTGAGATGATTCCGTGTACGTATATTACATGCCAAACTTTGTAGAGCAAAACACATGTTTGGTAAAAAAAATCCCATTTCTTCCTCTCTTATAATATGCGCAACAACTCCATTCGTGTTTTTTTCTCTTTTTCTTATATGGCCCTTAAATTTCTTTTCTCGATATGTGACAATTATTCATATATAAATGTAAACTAGGCATGCTAACTCATTTTAGCTAGCTGATTACTGCTATGATCAATGATGCTTGGTGTCACAAATAAAAGTTGCAAGTTGGTTAATCCAAATTCACGGGGCTTTATTTAACATCACGCCTAATCATCGGATGCACTTTGATTAGTACTTAGTGCGTAATGTACTACTATATAGTACTAATATTATCGCCACAAATGTGTTCAAGCACCAAGATGTGGATTCAAAATCAAATTTGTTTTTTATTTATGGTTTTTTACCTCTTGATTCGCCTACTCTATCTTGATCTAGTGCCATTATTATAAGCTGGTAGAAGTAGTTGAGTTCATTATAAATAGAACCACATATTGAATAATCATGGTGAAGATCCTTAATTGGTAGTAGAATGTAGGAAAAGCACACCTATATTCTCTAGCACTAAGTAAAGACAAATATTAGTAAGAAGTTACTTCAAGATGTGGACTTGCAATAATTCATGTGAACAAATTGGATCCAACTAAGTTAGTCTGTCATATTTCACCATTTTGCTGATAAACTATACCTTGAAATTGTACCTCTACCTCCTACATATAAATGATGATGTACAAGTCCCACCATCCACAAAAAAACATTACTTGAATCAAACTCTACTCATTCTCAAAATTCTTGTCTTGCTCTTACACCATTGGCATTAACCCATCCATCTACCACCAACCTCATAATCATTAACCTGCAGTATTTACACAAAAACAAAACATTAATTAATTTATTCCAACCACCAAACACTTCCCTATTCAATATTCTTCCCTCCATCAAAACCCCCCTCCAAAAACTTGAAACACACACAACACGCATAGCCTGTTTTAAAGGAGGAAATATGACAGAGATACTACGTTCCCCACCTCAACAACTGCCCTCAACCTCCATATCTAACGTTGTTGAGCTGTCACAAGCCGGCCATGAGTCGGCTGAATTTTTCAGTTGTGGGAGTGGAGAGATAGGAGAGGAAGGGGACGATGATCAACTGCCTGTTTTGGCTGCTTTCTTGACTGTTTTTAGGAAATCTTTGGTGGGTTGCAGAGTCAGAAGCGGAGTTCAAGAACAGGCCGCAATGGAGATTGGTGGCCCTACTAATGTTAGGCATGTTGCTCATGTTACCTTTGATAGGTTCAATGGCTTTCTCGGCCTCCCCGTTGAGTTTGAACCCGAAGTTCCAAGGCGGCCTCCTAGCGCCAGGTCAGCTTTCGAATGAATTCTTGTCATATGATTGTGTACTTGTGTACTGAGATTAATAATATGTTGTAGTACGAGGGTGTTTGGAGTTTCAACAGAGTCGATGCAGCTTTCTTTCGATGGCAGAGGCAACTGTGTGCCTACCATTCTGCTCATGATGCAGCGGCGGTTGTACTCTCAGAGAGGCCTTGAGGTATATACACATCATATCCGATTTCTGATCAACTGTGTATGCAATTAATTTAATATCCCATTTGCAGTCTGAAGGCATCTTTCGAATCAATCCAGAAAACGGACAGGAGGAGTATGTTAGGGAGCAGCTGAACAATGGATTGATCCCGGATGACATTGATGTCCACTGTTTAGCAGGTCTCATTAAGGTATGTATTGTATCATTATGTATGTGAAGTGGTTAAAGGTAAGTTAGTGATGATGACTTGTGTTGGTGATTTGCGTAGGCGTGGTTCAGGGAGCTCCCGAAAGGGGTGTTGGATTGTGTGGAGGCAGAGCAGGTG
This sequence comes from Salvia hispanica, assembly GCF_023119035.1. Lineage (NCBI taxonomy): Eukaryota > Viridiplantae > Streptophyta > Magnoliopsida > Lamiales > Lamiaceae > Salvia > Salvia hispanica. The sequence goes on from NC_062967.1 coordinate 47,076,193, forward strand.
ATGCAGGCGCAGTCGGAGGAAGAGTGCTGCCATATTGTGAGCCTCCTTCCGCCCACGGAAGCAGCACTGCTGGACTGGGCCATCAATCTGATGGCCGATGTTGCTCAGATGGAACATCTCAACAAGATGAATGCACGCAACGTTGCTATGGTCTTTGCTCCAAACATGACTCAGGTAAGTTGTTCTGAATACTACTTACATAGAATTTGGTTTTAAAAAAAGTACTAACAAGTTGTTGCAGATGTCTGATCCTCTGACAGCGCTAATGTACGCCGTCCAAGTGATGAACTTCCTCAAGACTCTGATTGAGAAGACACTGAGACAGAGAGAGGAATGTGGTCCGGTGATGCAGCCAGAGCCGGAGCCCTCGGATGATGATCCTAAGAATAAAGCCGAATGTGAGATATGCGAAGAAGAGGAGGAGGAAGATGACAAACATGTGGGATCAGACAAGTTAGCAGATGGAAAAGGCCATTTGGGTGATATGTTAAGCAGCAACATGAGGCACATTCTTGAAGGTGGAAGGAATGAATGGAAGATTCGGAGGTCGAAATCGAGAAGTTGGAACGAAGTGAGGAAAGGATTGAAGAAAAACAGCTCGCAGTCAGAGGGTGAGAGAGACAAGGAAGTGAAGATGATTAGGCGTGCCAATTCATGCACGCAGGCACGCCCATGAATCACTGCCTTTTCATCTCTGTTTCCAGTTTTCATCTTTATGTATGAATATATTATTGTTGTTTGCCATTTCATGCTAGTGAAGTCGGAATTTGGGTTGTACATATTGTTGTTGTTTTCCTCGGAAAACGTTGGAAATTTGGAATCTAATTTAATACGAGTGTTATTTTCTTGTTGCAAAAAGGTGGAGGTAAATTTTGTATGTCTAACTTAATGCGAGTATTAGTATTTGTTAGGTTAATATAAGTTTGTTGAGGAAAGATCAAAGTTTTTTATCTTTCTCCATTGCTATTGTTAAAGTTGAACAACTACAATAATCGGGAGTTTTTAGTATAAATTTATCCGACCCCATAATAAACAATCTATGCATCTGTCATTGTCTCATTGCCTAAAATAGTAAAATGGAGTAGCAACAATATAAGCTCAAAGACTTCACTTCATAATATCTTCATTGGGATCTTAAAACATCTACAATGTTATGACAGCATTCCGGGTTGGCAAGAGTCGGATATGGGTGGAGTGGCCAAACAGGCATCACACAAGTTGTCCCGCCACACGCCCCCCTCTCGACGGCCATTGGGATGGCTACATGATGCCCACTTGCGAGTGGGCATCCATGTAATAATACTTCATATCTTTTAACTTTTAAGTGTAATGAACATGATCTTCAATAGTACTAGTGCTATTTTACAGATTGTTCGTTTTAAACTAGAATGCACTCAAGTAAAATTATAAAGTTTAAGATTTAGCCTATAAGTAAATTTAGTAGTCATAGAAATTTCAAATGGAAGTAGAAAATTATAAGGAATTAACTAAGATGTCTATTATCACTGTTGTTTTATTATGCAGGTTATACTTTTTTCTATTAAAGAATGATTAGTTTGATACTAATAGCAAAATAATTGAAACAATTGTATGTATTTATCCGGTATTGGGCCTTAGTTAGAAAGTTTGGAGATAAAAAGGAGAGAATGCCGAGCCCACTAAATGCCCAAGTTAAACAAATGATATCTCTCTCGCGACTCGCACACTGCTCTTTTCTGTGTTTCTTCTTCTCCCCACCACCATTGTTGTCGCCTCTTGTTGCTACCGTCTCCCCCCGTTCAGACACCGCCAACACCCCTCCGGCTACCACTTATGTCACCATAAATCCACCGGTTTTTATTCTGTGATCGGCCAAACTCCGGGTTGTCGCGGCTGTCCCTCGTCTTCTTCGAAAAATGGGGCCGCTAGCCGCCGCAGTCTGCCAAACCTGCGCCTTTAGCTTCGTGATCTCAAAATACCTTTCAATCTTTGCAAATTCCTTCATATTTATCTAATTTGGATTTTCAATTGTTCTCTTCTCCGATTGATTCGAATGCGGAGAGGATTTTCGAGAATGAATTTGCATTGCTTCGATAGAACATTCATCCGTTCTTCGCACTCTTTAAATGCCGTTCAACTCCCTGCTCCAATGTTTGTATTCCTTTTTATTCAAATATGTGTAAATTTTGTCAGAGTTTGATCCGCCAAATATACTATACCAATTTTTGGGGGTTTTCTTTCAGGGAGACACATTTGTGGTATGTGAACCCCAGCGAAGTGAAGAGTGAGTCTTTGCTAAAGCAATACTTGGATATTCTGTCTCCGTGTGAGAGGGAGAATGTGCTGCGGTTACAAGGAGAGGAGATGAGGAAGAGCGCGTTGCTGGCACGTGCATTGGTTCGCACCACGATTGCCAAATGTATGTGTGTGTTTATTTTATGTTTAAATCGATTTGGATTGTGGTTATTCAAGTGTTCTGCATATAAATAGTATGCCGCCAATTGATTGCATGCTTTTTCATATTGCCTAATTTCAGCTTTGTATCTGGAGTTTGGAGAGCTAGGTTTTCTGTGTTTAGATTATTTTGTTCATGGCATTCATTGAAGATTAGTTTTTCTTAATTAATTTCAGAAGATGGCATATATGCTAAAGAACAAAAAACATAGCACGTACCACAACCTATTTAACAAAATTATAGTATTCGTGTTAAAAAAATCTGTGTGTATGGAAGAGGATAAAGCTCTTTCATGATCAATAAGCGGAGCTTCCTGAAACTTTGGCACTCATAATCATGTTGGGTTTTGGTAGATCAGATGAACTCACCAGTTGAACCTAGATCATTGAAGTTCCGGAAAAACATGCACGGAAAGCCTGAGGTTTAGTTTAATATTGTTTGTTACTTCTTACAATGGCTTGGCTTTCCTGCATCGACATGGTCAATCTTTGCTTTTAAACATTGAGAGATGTTGGCAGGTTTGTTGGCCATCAATTGATGATTGGGATCCACCTCCCTTGCATTTTAACCTCTCCCATACATCTTCCTTGATAGCTTGTGGAGTGACTATTAATTCTCAAGTTAGTTCTCTAATCCTTTTTTAATTGAGTTTTTTACACTACTGATATCAGATTATTAGTCACTTAATAGAGTTGCCCTTTCGTGCCATGCACCATGTTTCATTAACTAAAATACCTGTAAATTTTACTTTCAAGTAGATTGGTATTGATGTAGAAGAAAAGAAACGGAGCATTAAACACGACATTTTATCCTTTGCTCGTCGATATTTCTCCAAATATGAAGTTGAATTGTTAGCTGCTATTTCCGACCCTCAAGTCCAGCAAAGGGAGTTTATCAAATTATGGACTCTCAAGGTCTGGTACTGACATACAATTACTTAAGATTTCTTTTAACTTATAGATAGATCAAACTATCTGAGAAGACCGTTTTGTAAAAACTTCTCACTACGAGCTATCACTTTCAGGAGGCATATGTCAAAGCATTAGGTAAAGGATTTTCTGGTGCACCATTCAAAACATTCACTATTCGCTTCCAGGGTGTAATGGAAGGAGACTCTGAAGCTTTCGATGAGTCAAGCACTAAGGTTTCTCTAGAATATTATTGCTGGCATTCCATTAAAGAAAGCTTTTTTTTTTATCTATATATGGTGTTGGAAAGGTTTATGCAAGATTTATCTATATGGAAATCAAACAAATTAACAATATCCAACGGAGCATGCAGTATATCTATGTGTTTCCAATGTGGTGTTGATAATATTATGATACGATTTGAGTTTGTGTTTTTCAAATTTCTGATGAGAACTTGTCGTATAACTGCTGAATGGTCTAGAGTTTGTTATTTCTCTAATATGTCCAATATTGGTTTCAGGGTTTTGAAATAGTTGTGGATTCTCTGGATGATCCAACCGATGTTTCAAATACTTGGCAATTTTCGCTCTTGGAGTTGGATGGTTCACATTATGCAGCTATTTGCACTGAGAAGCAATCTGCGTTAGATGGTACAACTCCTCAACATGATAACTAGAAAAGAAAATCCACAGATGATGCAAAACTATTTCTTGTTTGTAGGCAAAATAAATATTCCGGGTAAGCTGATGGTGTGGAAGACAATTCCAATTATAGAGGATGAATATGTCTCTGGAACAGATGCAGTCAAGGTGATCTGTGGCTTTCAATGATCTGTGTGGGCATTTGCAGCAATTTGATTGATTGAATTACATGCAACTCATCTTATGTTATAAATTGCTTCATTTACTCGTAAAGAATTCTCTTGCATTTTGCGAATGACAGAAACAAACTAAGTGACATGAATCAATTTGTAAAGCAGCAACTTCAACAACAGTCTTCTTCACTTACACTTAAACTAGATTCAGCTCTGTTTGTAGGCAGCAGAATTGGTCACTATTTAATTATACTTAATTCTGCATATTGCTTTGTACAGTCTCTTGTGTTGAGAAACATAAGCAAAATTCAGTGTATTATGCGAATAAAATAATTTTGTTACTTAAATTAACTTTTATTTTTCCCAAGCCAAGAGATGCCTTGTACATCTTTGATTGGATATGGTTAGACGCTAGCTTTTGCACATAGAGCTAATTAACATGTCTGATGAAGAATTAGATTCTGTGCATTTCAAATTATTCTTAACTCATCTGCTAAGATTTGTGATAAAAAAAAAAAAGTGGTTAATTAAAACATACTTGTAGCCTATAGGCTTTGTTTACGTTAGTGGGAATTATTTTATAAATAATAAATATTACCCCAACGATGTGCGCTTATCCATCTCTTTCTTTTCTTCTTTTAATTATCCATCTCTTTCATCTTAGTACCTAAAGCACATACACAGTTTGTTATTTTTTCTAATGTAATCATTATTCTTGTTTAGTTGAATTTTATCATATCCCAATTTCAATGCACTATTTACTCGCCAAAATATATGGGCCGTTTGTTTGCCATTGTTGTGCGTGGAAAGTAATAATTCTGCAAACAAAAAACTATGTGTTTGATTTTAAAAAAAATTATGAGTATTTGATTTTTATCTAATAAAAAATACAGAATATAAGAAAAATAGTACTCCTATGACTCCTATTTTCTATTTTTTCTTAGATTTATTGTTTAATGTTATTCCTTTTATCTCACGATAATTCATTTATTATGATTAATTTTTTATTCTATATCTTATTTTATTTTATCTTATTTTTAGTCCTTCTCCACTTACGATTTACTTAAATCATACTATTATGTTATCAATTAACAGTTTATTAAGTGAATTTTAATACGACTTATAATTTTAAATTAAGAATCATACTTATTTATTATTATTTTCTTCTAAATTAATATTATTAAGCATTCTTTTAAGGTTTTCAATACCTAAGTTTTGGGATTTTAATCTCACAGTAATATTTTATTTTAATGATATCCGTATTTTAATTTAAATAGTAGTATAATTTATAAGAAATGAAAAATGTACGAGGGGCACTTATTTTAATTTGTAGTACTATATTCTACCAACGGAGAGTCGATTGGACGCGCACCTAAATTATTTTTAAAGACATTGGCGGATACTTAAATTAAACAAAAACAGTATAACAATATTTTATTTTAATTGAACGACGCCTAAATTTAATAATCAAAGATTTCTTAAGCTATAGTGGTTTCCCGGAAGGGATCACCTCATGCATCGTATACAACAGTACATAATACACCATTAAAAAATTGACAAGTGTATCTTATTTTATGGAAAGAAAAGCTATTTCCAATATAACCTCTCCACTTAAGTAAAGAAATTAAACTACACTAAATATCAAAAACGTATTTATTGAAATCAATTTAAGTTGATTACGCTCAATTTTAATAAAAAAAAAATTAATTTCAATCAATTTTATTATCTTTATATTGTGTTTTTTCTAGAACTCAAATATGATAGTTTGATACAAGCATATTATACGCAGAAGCTATGTTTATAATAAATAAATTTATGAACCTTTAATATTTTATATATTAAATATATTCTTACTTTTTAGTACTACTACTATTTTCTTTCTTGTTACTTGAAGACTGAAGTTTTTCCAATATTTTTTTCTTTTTATGATATTTTGATTTTTTTTTGTTCCTGCTATGTATTTGTACTTATTTCATGATACAAAAATTACTGATATATAGACTAATGTTGCTAATACTAATTAATTGCGATGTTTTTTTTGGGTATAAAATACATAAAAATTAATAGACATACATATATATTATTGATATAGCAGCTAACAAAATTATGAGGAGATAACTTTTGACAAGAAACAAGATTAGTTATTAAAATATGTTGAGAATTAGTGAAACTAAAAGATGTGTAGATACGAAGTGCAAGAAAAATTATTTGAAATAACTTTTCTTTCTATAAAATGTGATCCAACATTACATTTTATTTTTTTTTTGAAAAAATAAGCATAATTAACTGAAATTGATTTGAATATATATATTTTTATATTTAGCATAGTTTAATTTTTTTATTTAAGTGGAGAGGTTATATTGGAAATAGCTTTTCTTTCCATAAAATAAAATACACTTGTCAATATGTTAATGGTGTATTATGTAATGTAGTATACGATGCATGAGGTGATCCCTTCCGGCAATTTCCTGGGTCTTATAAATATATAGATGCACTCGATTTGAAATATGAGCACTCCAAGTCCAAAAGCTACCGCACCGCTTTCTTCTACGTCTCTATCACATTATTGTTCGTGTTTTTGAATTTCCACCGCATTTCATCCTCTCCATTTCTTTTGCGATTCACGATTGTCTCCAATTTCGATTTCCTGCTCAACAAGGAATGGATGACTCCAAAGTTAGTGCCAACACTCCCGCCGACACCGCCGACCGACAACAAAACCCTACCAGTGGAGCTGACGCCGCCGAAAATCTCCGCGGTAGAACTCCCTTTACGAACCTCAGTCAAGTCGATGCGGATCTTGCTCTTGCACGTACTCTCCAGGAACAGGTTTTTATTTCTTCATCTCGTCTTTTTTTTCTGCTATCCAATACCAATTTAATTAGAAATATGTTTGGATCCTGCCTCTTTTGTGTTTTTAAGAGTGATTTTTTTTCATGTTTTTTTTTTTGTTTCTGTTTTCGTTTTATATTCAAGTTGATTTTATTGTGTGAGGTTTAGTTTCGCTTCCAAATTAGTCATACTGTTATTGAAAAAAATGAGTATTGAGTTTCTGGTGCATAGTGTATTTTTTTCCTATGCGTATGTATCTACTTTTGTGATTATGTATGACATAAATGCATTTTATTTGAACTAAGTAAAGTTTTATCGCAAGAGTAGCAAATTTTCACTTTTTTGTAGTAGTACTATTATTCTGAAATTGAGATTGATGTATTTTGGCAGGAAAGAGCTTATATGATGTTGACAATGGGTGCTGGTGATGGCATTCCTTATGGAAGTTGGGGGAATGAGAGTTATGGGCTTGGAATTGAAAATTATGGTGATGATTATGATGATCCTAGTGAAGAGGACTATGATGGTTCTGATGTTGAGGTGGAGGATGATGATGATGATGATGATGCAGAAGATGCTTTTGATGTACATGCTCGTGGTGAAGGAGTAGAAGATGATAATCAAACAGCAGAATTGGATCCCTCTTTGTTTTCCAGTGATGAGGCCTTTGCTAGAGCATTGCAAGATTCTGAAGAACGGGAAATGGCAGCCAGAATGTTTGCACTAGCAGGGATGAATGAGAGTAGGACTCGGATTTTCTTTGTTTAGTCCTTTATTTTATTAATTATCACTTTTATGAACTATGTAGTGTTAAAATCTCTCTGGTGATTTTTAGTGGTTGTTGGGGATGATGAAGACGTGGATGAAGATGAGGAGGAGCAAGCTGGAATTCTTCCGGTACTTAAGCCATGTTTCAATTTCTATTTCATGTTTCCATTGCTTGTGAATGGGAGGAGGATACATATAATACTTTGGAGCTGGAATTGCTTATTTTCTGTCATTTTGGATGGTTTTTCTTATGGGAACGAATCACGCTGAAGATATGTGCACATATTTTATGTTGATAATTATTCGACTTGATGAAATGTGTATGTAACTTCGTTTTATACTTGAAAAGAGAAGTGTGAATGCAGCTATAGATGCTATTCATGAAGGAAACATGATAAAAGTAAGGTGAAGGCTTATGCTAAGCTCCGTGCTAGCGCAAAATAGTAGAGACTAGAGAGGAGTGGGGGTGTGGGTATCGGGATGTGGGGTGGGCAGGAAAATGGGAATGCTAAAAAGGTTGATGTGGGGGAATGCTTCTCTTACAGTAACTTTCATCCCCCAAAAATGGGGTACAATACCCAATTACCCATGCTTTTAGTCCCGCTCCCCCAAAAGTATCATACCTCACTTAAATATGAACTGCATTTATGATCCATGACTTTGAACAATGACATAAATAACTATTTCTAACTAGATTATTTTTGACAATGACATCAAGCTTTCTCCATGTGCACAGAAGTTGTATACCTGATAGTGGCATGTAAACTTTTAGTCTTTTTTAAAGGATTCCTTAGGGCTGGAGCACTTTTTCCATCCCTCAATGAACCCTGTCATACTACATGTCCTAGTTATTGGCTTTCCTCAATTGAATCTGCTTCTGGTTTATTATGGAGCATTTGTTTATCCTCTAAAAGGACCGCCAGTTTACAACTTTTGAATTATGTTGTTGTTGTCTTAGTTACTCTGAAAGGAGGTTGTTAATTGATGTTACTTATCCTATTGGGAATGGTCAACAGACTCAACATATGTTATGTATGCCTGACTTGGTAATTCATGTTTAGGATACATGGGAAGAGGTTGATCCTGACGAACTCTCGTATGAGGTAAATTGGAAGGCTATGTCCTGTTCTCTTTTTCATTCTCATTCTGCACATTGTACTTTGATCTCATGGTTGGCTTCTTTTGCAGGAGCTGATCGCATTAGGTGAAGTTGTTGGAACAGAGAGCAGGGGTCTTTCTGCAGACACTATAGCTTCTTTGGCTTCCGTCAACTATAAATCACAAGACACTCAGGAAGGGATCAGTGATTCGTAAGTGAAAATCATTCTCCATCATTTGCTCATCTCCCCACCTTCTAGTCCCAGATTCATCTTTCACTTATGGTTTGCCAATATGTTAATAACAACTTACCTGTGTTCCTCAGCTGCGTTATATGTAGATTGGACTATGAGGATGGCGATGCTTTGACTGCTCTCTCTTGCAAACATTTATATCATCCAGAATGTATCAACAATTGGTTACAAATCAACAAGGTATACTCTTTTATATGAAAGCTTTTGTACCATTTTGGATATTCCTACCTGTATGCTTCTCGAACATTCGTTGCATTAATCTAACATTAAGTTCGTGAAATCTTGTCCTAATTTAGACGAGGTGTAGAACATATTTGGTATTTATCCCATGAGATGGTCTGGGTGCTTGAGAGTCTGATCCTTGGGTGTTGTATAATGTATATTCTACATTGTCAATTGCATTGTCTACTGTATATTGGAACATAGTTTTACTCGTCATCTCCTTTCATGGTTGCTTTATATTTATTGGCATTAGGGGTAAAGCTAGCTAGTTTGGTGTATTTTTCTGGTATGGGTTGAAATTGTTTACTTCCTCTTTCCCGATAAGGAGATTGAAATCAAGCTTGTTTCACTTCTATTTGCATGTGTAGGTTTGCCCCGTGTGCAGCACCGAAGTATCAAACTCTTCGGGGAAAAGCTAGTAAACTCCATTATCTAATTCTTATACGGTGTGGAGGAGGAGCAAATAAATGGGATGCAGACAAGCTTTGTCTGTCATGCAAGCTTGTATCTTTTCGCAAATTTCTTGGCAACATTATGTTAGCTTCTCTAGTTCATGAATTTTTTGATAGTTCAGATTATTACATCACTTTCTATAGTGAAATTAAAGTCAGATTATTACATCACTATCATTTTAGTTTAATTTATCATATATGTCGACGAGTGAAGTTCAATGTGTCAGTACAAGCGTTGAAAATATAGCTAAAATTTCATACCAGGACAATAAGCATTTGCACGCATATTTGGTTGAGCTCTTAGATCACTCCCAATGGGGGTGGCGAAAATCCGGCGAAAAATCGCCGAACATCGCCGGATTATCGCCGGCCGTTGTGGTGAAATCGGCGATAATTCGGCGATAATCTTACCGTTATTTCGCCAAGCGGCGTTTTTTCGCCGGATTATCGCCGAGCGATCGCCGGCCACTGTGGGCGACGCTCGGCGATAATCCGGCGATATTTAAATTTTTTTTTTTTTTTTTCCGGCCCAACGGCTATTTTTACATCCCACCCCTATAAATATTTCCTCCACTTCCTCCATTCATCACCCACAATCTTCATTCTCTCCATTTTCAATCTCTTCTCCCAATCTAAAAATTATGAGCTTTTGGAAGAAAAATTCCCGCTCGGGTAAGGGTAAGGGTAAGGGGAAAGAGTCGAGTTCACAAATTCCCAACACGGATGAAGCAAACGAGCAGTGGATGCACTCGTTGTTGGCCATGGGTTCTCCTCCCAGCCAACTTCCATACGCGGGTCCGTCTCCTTTGCAGACTCCTCCCGTCGCGGAGACTTTTCTCCCGTACTTCAACTCGGTCTTAACGAGCATATGGTCCGAGATGAGGCCATGCGAGGATTGTGCGTGCTTCGAAGGGTTCAAGTATTAGAACATCTACGATAGTGAAGGATCTCCCAATTCGGACAGGATCGCACGGCGCGAAATCGGTGCGCTCGCGACTTAGCGTTTCGGAGAGCAGGGAAACGCGACCCACATCGACTTGGTGAGGATGGTCGCACGACGCCGGGAGAGACGGAAAGCGGAGGAAGCGGGAAGAACGTCAGAAATCGAGTCGGAACCCACATCGACTTGAAAAAGCCACTTATTCGAAACAGATTGCTGATCGCAGATGCACATGCTACTTCACGGCGGGACCTGAAGAAAGGCGGCCCTCGGAAATGCATCCAAACTCGGTTACGATGGGCCTCGATCCCGACGCCCCTCCGGTCCTAGTCTTAGTTTTTTTTTTTAAATCTTTGTTTATTTGCGTTTTTTATTTGTAGTTTTTTTTTTCGTTGTATTATATTTTCCAATGATTAATACAACGATGAATGTTCATTATTAGTCTATTTATTAAATACATTTGTAGGGAAAATTAAATAATATAAAAAATAATGATGTAAAAATGAAATGTTGAGTTAGGGAGAAATAAGGAGAAATAAGGAGAAAGCCGTGTAGGTTGGCTAAAAGCTGAGGATAAAATGTGATCTGATGTGGCGATGTGGCGGGAGTTAGAGATAAATAAGGAGAAATAAGGAATTGTCATTGGAGTCTCTTAAGCTCTATACGTCCTTTCTAATCTTTGTCACTGCACTTGTAGTATTGTATATTAATCCAATCCTACATGTCATGTGAATCTTGAGTTCTTCTTGTTGGTATCATCGAATGGAATAAGGAAGAAAAGGAATAAACATGAGAATGAAATGATAATTTCTCTTGCTCTTGTGATAAAAAGAATGAAATTGTTAGTAGTGTATATTGTTGATTTCATTCATATGTTTGGTAACAACTCCTAATGGTGGATGGAGTAAGTTGTTAATTGTAGAAGTATTGAGAAAAAGTAGTTGAATACATTAGGAGGAAAAAGGAGAGATTGATTTTCAGTATATAAAAAGTAGAATCTTGAGTGCGCCAAATTAAAAAGAAAATGTGGGACATCTTAAATAAGCATACTGAAATATTAATAAATGGCTAACAAACTCTATGAATTAAAAAAAACGTGCAGTAGTAAATTTAAATAAATCCGAAAAAATAATAAAACCCTCTAAATGTTGTATGATGGCCAAAATAACTGTACCATCACGGCGATTTACTATTTTTAAACCAAACACGAGTAAAAAATTAGATTATTATTATTTGGCTAAACAATTACATAAATTAAATATCTATTTAAATTAGATTGAGCAAAGTAGAAAGAATTAAATTAGTATTAGTATAATTATCAAATTTGTTTAACAATTTCACATCAATAAAATATTTTCTTTCTAAATTTTTCCCTCGTCTCAAAAGATGTATATTTTGGACATCTAATTTTGGAAGTTTTTTTTGTTAGGGGGAAAGAAAATAATAATATTTATATTAATTTGAGTGAGAAATTTTAAAAAAAAGTAAATGGCATCATAGGCTGAAATTAAAAGAGAAAGTGGGGCGTTTTTTTTGTGGGACTAAAAATTTTCCCTCCTATTAATAAATTTATTAGTACAACGTAATCAGCCATCGTCCCCCAAAACGCGACTGCAACATCAGCGGGAGAGTTTCTTATCTATTTCTCCAAAGAATTTCCCAAAACATTTCAAATGCGGTGATGAATTCAACTACTCTCACTCCATCCCTCCCAAAAATTCTCCCTTTTTGATTTCCCACTCCGCCGCGGCGCCACCCTCACCAGGCCCCTCGTTTCCCCCGAAATTCCCCGTTTCTCTCAAACCCCTTTTCGCCGCTTCACCCACTCCGAGTTAGATGCTCCGCCTCCGATGATAAGGCCGATAAAAACCTGCCCCGAACCCAACAAATTAGCTTAAAACACTCCAATGGCGGAAATAATCGCTTGATGTTGCCAAGCCAATCGCCTATGCACTGTTCTATGTATTTATTGGGGTTTTCTGTCCCTTCTCGGGTTCCAGAAACCCATTGGCGGCAGCCCCTCTTCTGCGACAATAGAGGAAAAGGGTCATAAATATTCGCAGTATACTCGGAGGTTATTGGCGACTGTGTCGAAGCTGGTAAAGGTAATTGAGGAGGCGAGAAATGCGGGAAATGAGGATTTTGTGTGGCTGTTGAGGAGGGCTTGAAGGAATTTAAAAAGGACAAAGACGTCGTTGCAAGAGGAAATACTGAATGGGCTTTACTCGGAGCTGAGTTTTTAAAAAGGAGAAGGAGGCACTGATGGACGTAGGGAGGAGATTGTGAGAAAGTCATCAAGTTGGAAGGGAGCATTTTGAGGAAAGAAAAAGGTGGAGGTGAAAGCTTCAGAGGTTGAGGGGGGAAAAGAGGAGCTTGGAGAGAGAATAAAAGACATATGGGGAGAATTGGGGGAGATTGAAGACCTGATTGAGAGTCAAAAACTATAGCATTAAGTATTGGTGGGGGGAGCTTTTGTCGATTGAGAGAAGTGTGAGGCATTGGTCAAGAACGTTTTGACTGAACTGAAGTCAAGGTAGTCAGAGGTAAAAAATGCATTATATGCCTCGTGATGAAATTTTTTTTAAAGGGAGGGGCTCAACAAGTGATAACAAGTGTCTGCAACACCAAACTCTTGAAGCAAAATTATGTTCTGAATATTTTTGATGTCTCCTGTTCCCCTCCCCAATTAGGTTTCCCGGAAAATTTTACTGGGCTATACCAGATTAATTTTCCCCCGATTCAAAAATTTATTGCGTATTGTTGTACTTTCTTTAACTTAAAAAAGGAATGTTTTTGTAACTAAGATATTGAAACATTGCTAATGAAATTTTAAAAAATCTGAAACCATCATGCTGCATCATGTGCTAACTATTAAACTTTTGCTTTCAGCCAACTAATATTTATTCCATATTCTTGGGCCCAGTGCTTCATGAATTTTAAGCATGCTGGTTTGTTCATTAATTTCATTACATCTGCTATCTTGTGAATCTCAATTCCAAGGTACTTGTTGCTGTACATATAGGTCCGACAATTCCTCATCAGCTGTCCAAAGTATTTTCTCTGATCCCGCCCTTTTTTCTTAATCTGCTGGTCTTATTGACTTGTCCCAAAACCCCCCGCTACCAAACTCTCAAAATGAGCTTCAGAAAGAACTACAGCAAACGAATAGGAAGTTTCAGGAACAGATTATTTTACCCACTGTCCTGCTAAATGAGGTGCAGAGTTTTTTTAATCAAGACTCCTGCTTTTGCTCATCGGATACAACAAGTTCTCAGGGATTCGAAGGAGATGCAAAAAACTGGAGGCTAACATCAGGAAGGCTATGAAGAAACTGGTGAGGAAAGACGCTTTGTAGAAATCCCCCACCAGATGAGGTAGTAAAAGGTTTTTAGATATTGAGCTGAAGTGGATATTTGGAAAGAAGGAGGTGGTAATACCAAAGGCAAGCCACCATTTACTTCATGGTTGGAAGAAATGGGAGGATGCTAAGATGGAAAGAAACGTCTTCTGGGAAAATCCGGAACTAGGAAACGATTTGGGGAAAACAGGTATGCCAAAAATGCACTTGTGCTATTTGTTTCCATGCACTTATTATGTTTAGTTCAAAAATAGAGCTTGTTTTCTTTCATTTTTATAAGATATTTTTTTAGCTGTAATTTAGTGCAATTGTTTTTTGCCTTTTCTATTTTTATGGATATTCAGCTTGACTTTTATGACTAAGAAATTTAAAGGATCATGTGACAATGTTCTTGTAACATCTCTTTTCTCTTTACCGGTTGATGGCCTGAATGACATATATGCTTCCGTTACCCTACCATTTTTCTTGATAACCCTCCTATTATTATGGTCAAATGGCCTGGAATTTTATTACTTGCTCCAATATTGTACAGTTTGTGAGTACTGTCACATCTTTATGTCTGGTGCACCAAACATTATGAAAATAACTGTCTTGCATGTATATATATTGCTAGCTTTTTAGTTTTTTGTTGAGACTTACAATTTATCCCTCGGAAATCCCTTCCAGGAGGCTTCAGCTCTAACCCCTTTGTTCATTCTTCTTAAGACGGTGGACATGCAACACGTGTAAAAGTAATGGATTTTAATGATGAATATAAGTAAAAATAGATAAAGATTAAACCACAATTTTGATAAGTGTATAGCTAAGATACACAAGCATCTTGTCATGTACTCCCTCCGTCCCATAGTAGATGTCACACTTCGGGGGAGATGGCACTGGATTTTAGGAGATGTTATTTTGTGTGTTATGGTGAGAGAAAATATAATTTTTATAATTAATGAGATGAATCCTTTCTAAAAGAGGAAATGCTGGCCATCTTTTAAGCGACAAGCTAAAAAGGAAAGTGTGACATCTATTATGGGACTAGGAAAGATAAATTATTCAACTATCTTTATAAAACAAATAATTAATGCTATTGTTGTGCAATCATAATTTGTGCAATGCACTTTCTGGCAATATAAATAAATTGGATAGATATATTATCACAACACACCATTTTCTCGTATATAATACTCCCTCCATCCCGCCGTACGCCACACTTTCATTTTTAGTTTTTCCCACAAAGACAGCATTTCTTTTGGAAAATGCTCCTTTCATATTAATATGTAAAAATATTTTCTCTCTCCTTTTAACACAAAACAACATCTCATAAAATCCTGTGCTATCACCCACGTGTGACATCTACCATAGGACGGAGGGAGTAAACAACAAGGATATAATCAAAATTTGTAAAACAATGCTTATTTTATAACAGGCATAGGTTTTTATTACAGTTGGTCAAGCGAATAGTGTGTGTCTGTAAATGTAAAATCTTGCTTTCCTTGAGTTCTTTTCCTGGTTTTGGAAACTTCATCCTTTGGAGTTGTTTGCCACCTATTCTCTACTTATCTGCTATAACAAGCAGATCTTGAGGATCCAAGCTGGTGCTGTCCTTCAGTGCGGAAGTAAGGAATTTGCCTATATAGAGCTTGAAAATTATTTTATTTTGTTTCTGCACTCTAATGAATTGGTCTTATTGATGGAGGAAGTTATTAGAGATTGTCTTCCGTCATCTCTTATGTTCCAATTGCATGATCTGATAGTTTATGTATAGCTGCATTGCCACCTTTTGCATATATATATAAGTGGTAGGGAAAGTTCACGGGTGTTGGATTTGTAGATTTTAGAGGACAAGATAAACTGGAGTAGGCAAACAAATTCTATCCTCTTGTCCATTCAGATCTTCCTTGTGCTCAAATCCAGCCCTTTCTGAGTCCTTTTGAAAGGGCTCTCTTTGCATATTTGAATATACAGATTCTTTTACTATTCTTTATTCTGACTTGCGAATATATGATATAGGGGAAGTATTCTTCTTGATCGGGGATAGAGTAGCATCAAGGACATGGTACAATGAACAAAAGAATAGGTGGGAATTGGATCCAATAGCTGCCCCTATCCGTGCCCAAGAAGCTTGTGGAAATGCCAATAAGACACGTTGGGCAGCCATGTATGTTCCCTTAAAGGGGGGATGACAAGGAATATTATGTGGCCCAAAAAGAAAGATCATTTACTGATCTTTTGAAAACCCAAATCTCTTTTCAAATGTTTTCCCAAGTTTTTCTGTTATATGGTTTTGTCGCAGGAATTTGACATGCTGTTTGAAGATTTGGGGGTTTTGATGCATTGTATTTGAGAATGAAACGCTGGAATCCCAACTGGTTAACTAATGTGGATCCCCTCTCAGAGTTGGATATTCAACAGTTTCTTCTGATACTAACATTTTTCCCTCAGTGCTTTACTGGATTATGGAGGACTAGTGTTGTATCATGCAAAAGATTGGACCTTTGTAAAAAAAAGGGGATATTAATGATGACATAATGATGATATTTTTTTCCCCGTTCTGGAGTTTGTTATCCCCATGAGGTGTTGAATTATTCATTGACAATTTGAGCTCGAATCTTACTAATTTGGTCCACTTTTAATTCTCATAACCAAGGGTGTATTTTCATTTTAATGATATCCCAATGCATTATCCACTCTTTTTGTTTCTGATACAGGTGAGGATGCGTTTGGGTATGGGATACTGATGTATCTTTTGCTCCCTTGGTTTTGTGGTTTAAGCTAAAACGAACTTCAAATAAAGGAAAACAATGGATTTTTGGGTATTTTTGGTTTTGTTAGGACTGCCATATATGGATATGGTTTTTCATGTGTTCCCTTAAAGAAATATTCCAAATATTGGTTTTTGGGCCTTTAAGGAAAGACCCAAACTTCAGGAAGTTCGGAGAGTGGAAACCTGCTTTTCAAATTCTCTCGTATTGACTTTGTTTGACTTGCATAATTTAGATGTTCCATAGTCTGGGAAAAAAACAAACTAAAAACCTAATTTTTTCTATTCTGATAGTATTAAATAATCTCATTTGTCAAATCTTTATATCAGTTGTCATTACTAAAGGGATGGGAAAAATTTTTTGTATCATTCTGCATAAACCCCAATGTTTGTATACTATACAATGAGTTCAAATTCCTAGTATCATAAAGTAGTATCAAAAAGATAGCTAGAATTCTCTAAATAATTGATAAGGTTCCATAGAAAAAGTGGGATTAATTCCGCTTGTCAATTCTCTTGGGTAAATCACAAATTAAGAAAACATTGTCTTTTAATCTTGGGGTTTTAACATTAAACCACTGATCCTTTAGCTCAGGATGGGGGGGATCTATTTCCCAATTTTCCCCGGTTGAACCTGGGAGATGAGATTTGGGACATTAGGGTAGACTCATTTATAACACCACTAGCATCCACATTTTCTCATCTAGTAAAATGTAAAATTGATCCAAGCTTTTTCTCGCTGACAAAAAAAGAGATGTTTGTCTGAGAAAAGACCAAGCTGCACGAGCTTGATTTTGTGCATGATACATGCCTGTTTGAACTAGATTTCATCAAGAAGTTTGAACACAATTTTGACATATTTATGTTGGCAAGTTTGAAAATTTTGACATATTTTGTTGCAGCCTTACACTAAATTCAAAGACCATATGTGAAATTCTGAGCTCTTAGTTGTAGGGCATTCCTATACAATTGTTACTTTTAATTTTGCTTTCTATTCATATTCCTTCATCATCTTCATGCCACTTTATTTTTCATTGTAAAGTTAGTTTGTTTATATTAAAATGAATTTGGACTCTTTCCCAAAGGATTATCAAGATCTTCCATTCGAAAAAAATGAGGGGTATGAGTAAAAACATTGGGAAAGGAAAGAAAGCATCTGCTTTCTAAGGAAAACAACGATATTTGCTTCTTTTTATTATGTTTTAATCTGTTGTTGAATAATGTAAATTTGTCTACTTTTGGATATTGAAGTGTCATTGATTGGTTTATTACCTTCTATACTTTTCTGCAGAAAGGTTATCTTAGGTATAGGTCCAGGAAGATAAGCAAAGAGAAAAGCTGGTGTTGTCAATTACTGCCTTTGATCATATGAAGGTTTCATCATATGCTCATTTATCTCATTATTTCAGACTTATAACTATTTCTAATTGTTTTTGTCAATTCTTTTAGAGAATAAAAGTCCTCCAATACGACTCAAGGATTTTGCGCGTTGAATCCATGAAAAGAAGAAATCAATGAAGTTGTGGCATTTCTACAAAATCCTAATGCATTCCAAGAATGGGAACTCGTGCACCTCGGGTATGGCATTTTATCATATACGAACCAATACTGGATACTGTTCTCTGGGTAGTTTGCTCTCTATCATGTGGGTCATGTGTCTACTTCTGGTGACTTACATTTTCTGACGACCAACCAAATTTTCCCCATTTCACTTACAAACATAGCTGATTGGTTGTATAGAAATGTGTCTTTCTAGGTGAGATACTTACTTGATGTAGCCTTGGAAGTCACATATTTTGCATTTGGCAGCTATCCTTAAACTAACAATATGCACTGATCTTTGCGGTTTTGGTACTCTCCTAAGTTGTCAGTTGCCATCATTATCTTTGTCAAAACCTTCTCCTTTCGGTTGATATCTGCTTCTAATTCTTTGAAGTAACATCCTGTTGTTTATTGAGCCTATCATCATGTTCTTGATGGTAATGTTTGTTTAAAGTATATAGGTTAACTCAACATATGAGTTGAACCTGAGTTTCATACTTGTGTCGGGTGTTCTTATCGTTGGTGAGAGAGGAACTGGTAAAACATCCCTTGCACTGGCTATAGCTGCAGAAGCCAAGGTTCCTGTGTAGAAGTAAAAGCCCAACAGCTGGAAGCTGGTCTTTGGGTAGGCCAAAGTGCATCAAATGTTAGAGAGTTGTTTCAAACTGCCGTGATCTGGTTGGTTATTCATTCCTATCATTTAACTCTATTTTGTGCGATCGAAGTGTTGATTACAGCAAGGACTGTTATGAAACTTGTACCGTCGTGGGTGTTCCAAAGGGTCACATAAACACCGCATTGGTTATTGCATGATATTTTGATATGTATATATTTATCTATTTTTGTGAGGAAAATAAAGTTATGCCAGAGCCTCGATGCATTGCCAATTATGACGTCGATGGTACTGAACTGGCTCTGGAGAGTATCGAACTGACCGGTGGTGAGTGCCTCGACCGGCTTCTCCAATTCTTTGAGACGTGTTTCAGTGCTGCGAGGGATCACTATTGAACATGATACGTTCACCGCACCGGTTGATATGTAGTAAAGGCTCTGAGGTGGCTGGAATGATGAAGAAAAAACACACTCATAGATGATATGAACTGGAAATTAAATATGACTGAAATTGCGATTGTATAAAATTAACTGGAATGAAAGGTTCATCCTTAGGAGGAAATGGCATTTATTACTATTTAATTTCAGTCTCCTTATCATTGCATCCTTCTTTTCGTTCACATCACGTTCTTTCTAATGTACTGTGATTCTGTGAACTAGTCCTTTAACTTTTTGAGTTTTTCCTCCTCCTTAGTCCTTAAGCATGTGCTTAACCACCAATCTTCCACTGCATCTTTATAAATGTAGGCTCCTGTCATTATATTTGTGAAGACTTTGACCTCTTTGCTGGTGTCCGTGGAAAGTTCCTTCACACCAAAAAGCAGGATCATGAGGCATTCATTAATCAACTTCTCGTGGAACTTGATGGGTAAACTTATGTTTTCTTATTAGTTTCTGATTTGCATGATTAACTGTAACACCTCTTTTTGGATTATTACAAGGTCTTGAATGACATAAATTAATTGCTAATTGCTCCTTTCTTTGTGGTGTATTTGAAATATGAAAGAATTTTTACTTAAATTTACTTTAGAGCATATTCTATCTTATCTATCTTCCCCACGTAGAACAATGTCTTCAATTGCGTTTGCAGATGACATGGAGTGCCGAATAATTTATTTTAATTTATTTATATTTATATACTCCCTCCGTCCCAAGATAAGCGAGCCGCTTCTTTTCGCACTAATTTGGGAAAAATGATATAAAATAGTTGAAAGTGGAGAAAAAGTAAAGTAAGGGAGAATTATGTAGAGAACTCTCTCTCCACTCTAACTATTTTATATCATTTTCCAAAACGCGGAAGCGAAAAAGCGCCTTCTTATCTTGGGACGGAAGTATATATTTGTAAAAGTTACTATTCAACATTATTCCACTTGCAGATTATGACTTCCTTTCAGCCCACACATTTGGATTTTTAGCTGTACAGAGTACCTAAATCTCATGTTAGATTTCAGGATACTTAAATCACACATGCATGTTAGATTTCAGGATACTTAAATCATACATGCATGTTAGATTTCAGGATACTTAAATCCACTGGAGATCTGACTTATCCATAAATATGTCCTTCCTGTTTTGCATTTGCTATATTCTCTTAGGTTTGAGAAACAAGATGGAGTTGTGCTGATGGCTACTACTCGGGAAAACTCAAACAAGTTGATGAAGCTTTGCAGCGTCCTGGTAGAATGGATAGAATATTTCATCTTCAACGACCCACTCAAGCAGAAAGAGAGAGGATCCTACATATTGCTGCAAGAAAACGATGGATGAGGATCTCATTAACTTTGTTGACTGGAGAAAGGTATTGAAGTTACAATGTTTTCCATTGTGATTTTATCATATATATGCTTGAACTAGTTACATATCTCATTATTATCTTTTTTTTTTTTGAATCCATACTTTGGTGGGGTGCTTGCCATCTGGCCTTTTGGCATATTGGTTGGTCTGCTCCATACTCAAAACTCAAATATCACCAATTTGATCTGGAAATTAGGATAGATAACTGGTCTTTGCATGAAGATACTGGGATCAGGTTTACTGAATGCATGAGCTAAATTGGAAACATACAGTCCTTACTATTTTTAGCTACTTTTATTACTCTGACACTCTGTTCATTATCAGAGATATTGTCTATGTAATTTCAAATAATACCAAGTGTGGGATAATTTGGAAACTTATTGTCTATTGCTAATTGTTGTCGCTTCTACAGAACCAAGTGATTTTTTGTTGGAATAAACTTCCAAATTACACTTTCTCTTGGAGCCCATGAATTCCAAACTATTGACCCATTTATTCTCCTTTCGAAGACCAATCAATAGTTCTGGGAGTGAAATGATCATGTACCTAATTATATGTGATAACTTGAAAAAATGAATTAAAGTTTGAACTTGTCTTCAGTTGAATTCTTCTGAAGGCAATGAAACTCTAGACCTGGGTTAATCTGAAATATAAATGGTTTATATTACATGTTGATATTGGTGCTGTAAGATGTTTCTACTATCTTTAATCCTGTTGTTTATCATGGACAAATTGTGATTGTGCACACAAGAACAATAGGATATTACGGGTACTTAACTTAAAATAATTGGTGGTCCGTCTAGATTTTTAATTTTTCTAATGCGAACTCAAAAACTTTTTGACTAGCAGATAACAATCTTCTAGTTACAAACCTGCAGGTTGCTGAAAAAACGGCTCTTCTTCGTCCTATAGAATTAAAACTAGTCCCACTGTCTCTGGAAGGTAGTGCCTTCAGAAGAAAGTTTCTGGACACAGATGAACTTTTGAGCTACTGCAGTTGGTTTGCTGTAAGAACTATTGCCCTCATCATTGATGTTCATTTTCAGTTTGCAAAGTCCTCATGATTGGTCTGTTGTCCATGATTTCATGTGAACACTGAATCTTGATCCTTAAGTCTCTTCTGCTTTTTATTCTTGGTCATGCTCTTCTGTGGACATTGAAACTCATAGATGGATATAGACCATGTGTCAGGACTCAGATACTAGAAAGCGTTTATCTACTTATGTCTGTAGTGGGCAATTAAAAATCAGATCTATATTACTTTATTGAAGTGTTATGTAGATTTATACTGGTCACTAGCAAAATTCTGTTTGTATTGGCATTTCTTTTGAAGTTTCAATCATCGGTCCTTTGATGCTATTATGATAATATGAAACTGCATTCCTAAATACACCATGTTTTTTGAAATATCACACAGTAAGTTATCCTTTTTAACCTTTGCCCACCATGCTTTTTAAAGTTTTTTTCAGTAGGCTGTAGACAAAAGACTTTCAATTTAAAATTTTTTTTAAATATGTATGTCCATGTTGCAGACTTTCAGCCCCCTTGGTCCCTAGATGGGTTCAAAACCAAAATTGTGAAGAGAATAAGCAAGATGATGGTGAATCATCTTGGTTAATTTGACAAAAGAGGATTTGCAGGATGTTGTTGACCAAATGGAACCATATGGTCAAATCAATGGAATAGAACGCTAAGTCCACCTTTTGATGTGCTACTGTATTGACTACAATTATTGCAAAGAAGTAGTCTATACTGATTAATTTTGCAAACATATACTGAGAACATTCTAATGAAAAGCGATCTATGTTATTTTCCCCTGTGTAACACAGCTGGAAGCATTTAAAAAACTCATAGCTCACTGATTTTAAATTTGATATTCTGCAGTGGACCAGGAGAAAAATTTCCCCATGCAGTCGGGCTGCTGGGGGGCCGGGCTCTTCTGTTCCAAATTTTGATGTTGTTGATAACCTTTGGCTTGAACCTTCTTTTTGGGGAGGTATGTTTTCTTTTTTACAACAGGCATATTTTGTAATGTTTTGCATTTATTGTGAATAAAAGGGTCATCATCCTCTTTGTTCTGAAATTTCTGTAACTGCAGATGACTTTTTCCTTTTTTTTTTCTCCCTTCCAGTATATTGGTTGATTTTTTTCCAGTTTTTCATTCTGATCTTTATTTCCATTTCAATCAGTTCACTTTTAGTGATGAAAATTTTTTCTTTTAAAAAAGCAATGTTCTTCACTATGATTTAACAGATTTCAAAAGCAAAATAATTGGGGAAAAAAGGGGAACTTTGGCTCTTTTTAAATTCAGGGAATTGGATGCCCCAAAATTCCCAAAGGGGAGGAATGACATTGAAAGGGAATGTTGAGACAAAAGGAATCTTGAGAAAAGCTTTTTTCTTTGGCTCTTATATTTGCACTACACTTTCCCTTTGGGAGGAAAATATTCTTTCTGCCTCAGAGCTAAAGGGTCCAGGAGGTTGTAGCTGTCTTTAATTTTCATTCTTCATGTTCATCAACTATATCTTCATCTGACTCTACATGGTCTTGGATGCAGATTGCTACTAGGATGGTCATTCAGTATGGGTTCCGGATGACAGTCCCAATTTAAACCCTGGAACTGCGGGAAATCTTCTAATGTTTGTGATGTTTTTTTCCATTGCAAGGGCACCACATTGACCCACAAATAGGGAAAGAATGGTGGGGTCACCTCATGTAGCAGTTACCATTTACCTTGTTAAAGTTTCCCCATTCAATCCTTCACAACTCAATATTTTTTCAAATAGAGATCTTTTTGGTTCACTCTTCAAGTGCTCTGTTCTGAACAATTTTGCTTTTATAGTGCCTTTTTTCCTTCTCCCCAGTTTACACTAGAACTTGATTTAGACATCTGTGAAAATCTTCTCTTCTTAGTTGTTTTAACTCAAGGATGATATCTACTGGAAAACTCTGTATATCCTACTGATCCACCACCAGTTATGTTTTTTTTAGTTCTCTATTTTGGATACTGGTTGGACTATATGTCCCTAAATTTTTATATCTGCTTAATTTTTAATATTGTTTGAATGAAAGTAATTCAGTTAATATCAAAAAAACTAATATATCACAGATGATAGCCATTTTTTTAGAAATCATTACAAAAAAGCAGTGTAGTTGGTCAGTCTTCAATGGAAATCCAGTTTCGATATGGTTTTTTCAGCAAAGGGGGGTTGGGATGGGGGCTCTAGGAAAAAACCCCTAGCACCACAAAGAAAAAAAACCAAAATTTCTGAGCACAAGATTGTTCACTTTTGAGTGCTTCAAGTTGTTGTGTACCCCCCCTCTGCATCTGTATCATAATGTCACGAGAAGTTTATTTATTAAGTCTGAGAAGTTTTCTTCTTAAATACTTTTTGCTGGCATTTTTTTTATCTCATGATTATTTCACAGGCGACAGCTCTGAGTATGGGGAGACAACTTTGAATATGAGATGGCTGCTAAAGTTGAAAAGGTATGTTACTTGTGCGTGATTGTCTTTTAAAATTGTAGTGCTCTTTAAATATCCATATATGAGCCAAGCCTGTTTTCCCCTTCCCGTTGCTTTTTTTTTTAAGTGCATTATACTTAAGAATACTCTTCCACCCTCCTTACCTTTTCAATGACTACAGCCAAGCCCCTTTTCCCCCCCACTGCCACCTGCTGACCTATTTTACTCTTCCATTCTCCA
The DNA here is from genome assembly GCF_023119035.1 of Salvia hispanica. Lineage (NCBI taxonomy): Eukaryota > Viridiplantae > Streptophyta > Magnoliopsida > Lamiales > Lamiaceae > Salvia > Salvia hispanica. The sequence goes on from NC_062967.1 coordinate 47,100,676, forward strand.
AGGGGATATAAAACGAAAATCCTACTTTTTTACAGAATTCATGGTTTTGGTGTTCAAATGACTGCATCCAAAAGAGACTATACTTTTTGGGCCACTGAATTTTCCTTGTGAATAAAGCTGCTGATGTGTACTTTCTTCTTAATTTTTTGTTCAAACTGGTATTAATATTGAAAATTCAAATTAATGATCTGTGGTGCCAAGAGGATGTTGAACTGCAACTCATAATTCTATTTAAGTCAGTTATCTTAATGCATACTCCCTCTATTTCCCTTGTTAATAGAGGCATTTCTTTTTTGGCACAAAGATTAAAAAATAGATGATTAATGTGTTTAGTTGAGAGAGGATTAAGTAGAAGAAAGAATAAGGTAGAGAAATGAAGAGGGCATAAAGTAGAAGAAAATGTTTGCAAAAAATAGAAATAACTCTATTATGTTGAAACACCCCAAAACAGGAATAAACTCCATTAACGTGGAACACAGGGAGTACTTTTTTTCTCCTACAATTTCCGTTTCTACCTAGAAATGTCATTTTCTTAATCGACATAACTGAATGTCTGCAGATTTACAACTTGGCATATGACAAGGCAAGAGTTCTGCTTCAGAAAAATTGTTTGGTCCTGGAGAAAATTGTTGAGGGAACTCTGAGTACGAAATTTTGACAGGAAAGGTATTATTCAATTTCCAAGGTGAAGGCCTTATTCTTCAAGCAGCATTGTGAAACTAGTTGAGAATATAACTGGGCTTATTTTAGGTAACTTTGTTTTATTTTTTATTTTTTAAAAATTTTACTTTACTTTCAGGGCTTCTCTTAATTGTTGTGATGATGTCGAAGAGATATTCAAACTTATTAGATCCAAAGTATTTTTATGCTTGGATTAGTTTTATTGTTAAAACTTGAACTATGTTTAGTCTTAAAAGTGAGTTTTTTTTATAAACCAAACAAATATCAAATTACAATATACTTAGATTATAGAAGTATTTGATGCTTTTCATATCGAAGTAAGTGATTTTTTGTTGCTTAATTTTTGTTCATTAAATTAAAAATTATGGTAAAGATCCCATATTTATATTACTGCTGAAATACACCATCATTTCATACTTTTTTTGAAATCTTAAATTTGCTGAATAAGATGATTCTTTTGTCCTTGGGAATGCATGAGCAACTTATTTGTTTTTTGATACAATAATTTTTCTACTTTTTTTCTGGCAGGATTTAGACAGAATAATTGCAGAAAATGGCGGGATTAAAGAAAAAGAGCCATTTTTCCTTTCGAGCAGCAGTTATGATGAGGTATGGTTTATGAAGCATATAAAAACTATTGGAATCAATTTCATATCTTGCAAAAAAAATGATAGTACTAGAATTTGTAGAAGAAGGGTGCCAACTAACACCCGAATAGCTAAAAATTCCAATGCTTATCCACAGGGGTTTCATTTTTTCTTATTCAGCAGTAACTTGAACTGAATTTACATTCTTCTTGGGAAAACTAGTTCAGTCTGTAAACCATTAAAAAAACTGTTTTCTTGATTGCAGGAAACATCAGAAACTCGCTTGATGGAAACACACCAGCAATTTCCCTTTAAGTGCGGCAAATTAGAACTGGTTGGATAGTTTAGGACATAGCTTGGACGGCTAAGCTGCTAAAGGGGGATGAAGAAGTTAAAGAGGCCTGTAAAAGGAGAGAGTGTATTTCAGTTGAGATTTGAGAAGTGTTGTTTCAAATTTTCCTTCTCAGCAGTCAGAAAGAGGTACCAATTGTGCACATATGTGAAAGGCAAATAGATACTACAGTAATACTTTTTGTTTCAATATCTTAGATTAATTCTTAAGATATATATTTCCAGAAATATTCATTTTGTACCATAGATGCCTTGCATCTTCTTCCACGGAAGCTGTTCATGAAATTTGAAACGCTCGAGAGAATATTTTTTCGTTTTAGTTACAATTGCATTAAATATCAATTAAAATAATGGATCAGTGAGCAATTCAATTTGAATTGCTGCAAGTTTTATACCCTCAGACTTATTCGTTTCAAATTTCTTAATCTGGATATGACTTGCTTTCGAGAACTACCATATAATTATTTACCCTCATCATATGAATACCCCTATAATCTCTTCCTTTTTGGTTCTTAATACAATAGATGAACCAGTATTGTAAATAAATTCTTTTGATCATTGTTAAGTTACCACCTAAAGATTACCAATTCCATATTTCAAACTAACGTCACTATCGATTTCGATGTACTGATGAGTAGTAGTTCTTCCGGTATTCCCTAAAAAGACTCTTTATAGGAGTAGATGACATTAGTTTTAATGCTCAATTAATATATAGTATGAAAGAGAAAAAAATGATGAAGTAATATTAATTAAAACTAATGAGCTGTGAAGAACTAATAATAAAAATATATACGAATCAAATAATACCCTATTTTTAAGAACAGTGGGAGTATCTGCTTAACATCTCCAAGAGTTGCTCCGGTCCCCTTGAAAGTAATAAGGCGAACAGAGATGGATGAATATGAACAAGAAAAACAATCTACTTCCCATAAAAAGTACTACTGATGTTTTAAGATAGATACTCAAAAGCAATATGACAAGGAGCAAATCCTTCATAAGACCAGAACAATAGACTAAAAATACATGCAGCTCAAAACGGTATGTAATAGGGGGATGTGATTGATCAGTAAGTAAGAAAATGGCAAGCAATAGAGACGAATGCCCCATCATATAACATATGCGCGGACATCTTCAAACCCTTATGTATCAACAGCTTTTATCGAGTTACGATCAATCTAAGTTGTCATCAGCATTACCATTGGTCTTCGTGCGGTATTGACGACCTGGTTTCTGAGAACTACGTGGATTTTTTAGGGTTTATAAGATAATCAGGAACCCCTGCCGAATATTTAGAAGGATCAGAAGCCTGTTCAGACACTGAATTATCACTCATCGCACGAGATTCTGATGCCAAATCACTGGCTGCCTGCTGATCCTCATGAGTACTACTTTCAGGTCCAGCCATGAATCTAACACGTTTCTGTGATTTGGTGTCCATCGAAATATCTCTTTTTCTCAGGATCGGCTTAGGATTACCTATACCTAACTCTCCTTTTTTTATATCTTCAGCATCCAAATTTGTGGCCATGGAGCTATCAGAAAGTTGTAAACCATCAAGTTCTCCAGTAGCCTCTGCATCTTCTCTCAGTCTAACTTTTGCACCCGAGTGATTGGCCCGAGGATCTTTTGCAGTAACCTGGAAAGAACTGGGAAGCTCACCATATCTACAAACTTCTTCAAGTTCATAGTCAGCACATTTCACGTTTTTAGATATATCCGGTCATCAGTGTCTTCCGAGCCAGCAGCGACTTTGTCAAATTCATCTTCCTCGTCCTGCATAAAACAAAAACAAAAAAGATGAAATTAAAAGGAAACAAAAAAACCCATATATGGAAGCAAAAAAGACCAAGAGCAAGAATTATAAATTGCACTATAACAGCAAATTACCAAGTTGTGAAACAGAATGCATATAGTGGACTTAATGACCTGGTGATGAATGTGTAGCATCAAATACACAATGCAACCTTTACCAGCAGACTCAAAATATAACTAAGAATTATTCTGAAAAGCGGGAAAATTATGCGTGGGGAAGACAATATCATGTGCAACAAGTGAACCTCTTGAAATTCAAAATATTCCACAAATGTATGTCCGTACAGCATTTTCAACCACACATCTAAGGGGCATACAGACAAGCATAAATGCTTTATATTATTTCCATACAGACAAGATGTGAGAAAGATGCACAATAACACTGATGTAATGGAGATGCATAAAAGCCTAAAACCTCTTGGGATGCATCGCCAAGATGAGAAGCATACTCTCTGTACCAACTATGTTTACTCAAACTCAAACCCGTAATGTTAAGAACACATGCAGTTAGAAGAGATGCTCCTAGATCTCTTCCCCAAGGACTTGCAAAAGCTCCAGACAACAGAAATTCACTGCACTTTCAGTTTGATACCAGCCTCTGATGCAAGCTCAATTAAGCAGTACTGTAACACTATTACCTAGCTTGTATATATACATGACACTTCACCATATGAATGCCCAAAAACACTAAGAACAACACAATTACATGTAATGACATAATATCACACGAAAGATAAAGTAAAACACTAAGAACATATTCCTGGTTCTAAGGTTTTAGGTTTGGTAATCTGCGGTGTGATGACACTGAGGAGATATGGTTTTGCCCATGTATAAAGTTGGCACAAAATTTAAATTCGAACTTAAAGAAAAACAAGAAAACACCATGATCCTTCTTATCACATCTGTCGCATTAAGCAGCAATTAATTTCTAAAATTGAAAAAAAAAAAGTACATGGAGTTGGCATTTAATTTTCAGGAGTTAGAAATATCACAGCACGAAATCATTTGCAATATAAAACGAGAAACATTGAGCATTATTAAAAATAAAAAAACCTCGTAATCAAGGGTGCAGTCGCGCCCAATATTGAGACTGAACTTCCAAATACTCCTCAACGCCAGATTCGCCACCACCGCCGTTGTTATTGTTACGGCGTCGTTTGGCACCGTCAATTTCCTCGCCCTCTTCTTGTTCTTCTTCCTCCTCCTCCTCCTCCTCCTCCTCTTCGTCTTCCTCTTCGCTCAACTCGTTAAGATCCGATTCTAGGTCAAAGGAGGGTTCAGATTGGGCGCGGTCTTTTCCTTGTGGAGTAGTATCCTTGTTGCGATTCCATTCTCGGCGTTCGATTTCTTCATCGGTGAGGGACCAGAGGGCAGGGCTTACGCCGGCGGATGGCGCCGTATCGTTGCCGAGAGCGCCGAAGACCTTATCTACGCGAACTCTGAAACTATCTTCCATTGCTGCGTCTGGGGCTATACCAGATTTCTCTATATTATTCGATTACAATCGACACTTCTATATTTATAAACAAAATCTATTTCCAATTCTAAACATAGGAAATTATTGAAATACAAGTATTATAAGGCGGTGGTTTAGTATCCTTCCTTGGATTACAAAATATTTATTCAAAGATAATAACTTATTGGGCCATCCAAAATTACTCCAATGTTTAAATTGCATAGAGGTCCAACTCTAACAACTTATTTATTAATTTAAAAGATCGAAGATAAGTGACTTTGTATTAACTTTTTTGGTGTCCAGTATAAGTGACTTATTTAATTTTAGTAAAAGTCGTCTATAACTCTTTTTACCTTACTCTACTTTTCCTCTCTCAGTACTTTACTTCTCTTAAAACTTTAACTTATTTAAATATCATTCGTTAAATCCATGTACGAAAAAAGTAGTCACTTATCTTGGGGCGGAGGAGTATTATTTTGAAATGCCCAATTCTTAGTGTTTTTTAATTGTCACATCCCATTAGTTTTGAGTCGAAGCATTTTTTAGTAGGCTATTTTAAGCTAGAGTGGTATTTCATTGTTCATGATAAGTTAATATTAATTGAGTCATTTTTTATTTTACGAATTCTAATATAATTGAATTATTTTAATTTTTAGTTAATATTAATTTATCTCTCTTACTTTATTTTCTCTTGTCTTTATAGCACTTTATTCTCTTTATTTATTCACGCCCACTTAACAAATTATTCTTAATCTACGTATCAAAAAGAAGAGTCTCAATTAACAAGAAACGAGGAAATAATTTTTAAAAATAATTAACATAATTAAATTTCTTAATTTTATTATCTCTCTTATTTTATTCTCTTTTACTCTATTTTTTAAAATGTAGTATTATGTTTCACTTTACTTATTCTCATTCAAAATCAATTTATTAGTATTTCTTAATTTTTGCATATAAAAATTACTTTATATTCTCTTATTTGTTCTTATTTAACTTAATTCACTAAATAATTATTATTTTATCTTAGTAATCCAAAGAAATACATTAGCATTAATAGAATATAAAAAAAAAAATCATTGATGCACCGCAACATACGCAATGAAATTACACCGAAGCATATTTAACAATTTCAGTATATTATGTCAGTTATCAAAATTATATATAGGACAATCACATAGACCTGAATATTAAAAATTAAACTGAAAGGGAAGGTGTCCAAATGGATGAAGGTATGGATTTTTTTGATGTTTTTAATTTATTAATACCGTACATTAAACTAGATTGGCAAGCGTAGTAGAACTAACGTTCTCTCTCCGATGATAACGCATCTCCAATAGGCTAGCCCACGCTAGCGGTCACTTATCGCTAGCGTCGACCGGCCGAACTATTAGAGCTTGTCCCGAATCTATGAAGAAACGAGCTAGCCGCGATCGGCCATCGCCCATTTTTCGTTTTTTTTGAAATTTTTTAAAACCTATATCTGCGATTTTAGTTTAGGTTTTATTTGCACCACTTGTTTTCGAGTTTTTTTCTCTCTAAATTTGTACAAGAGCAACATCGGCGATGGACAACAACACGAGTCGTCCGGCGGCAACGGATCTCGGAACTCCACGTACAGTGGGATGCGGATGAGGCGAATGGGCGGGCGAGATGGGCCCAGGGTTTAACGTCCCTTAGCGAGTTGATGGAGATGATGGCGGGGCGCGGGGGGGATGCGGGGATGCCGTGGAGGATGTCGGGCGGGGGGTGCGGCGGGGCCGGCGGCGGGCAGCCGGGGTGGGGAGGTATGCCCCAAATCGGCACGGATGATGAGGATGATGTCGGTATGGCAAGGTGGTCGGCAGTCGTCACGGCCGCATTCCGACACCTCCACGCATAGAAAGTGGAGCGGAGGATGAGTACGTCGGCGTGGCCAAGGCATGGTTGTCGATTTGCGACGTCCGCTGGTTTCGAACAGCAGTGTCGCCCTATGTGGCTAAGATTAGAGCGGCCTACGGGAGGGGTGCCCGCACGGAAAGGACTTACGCGGGGAGGAGTGTCGGAAGGGTGGAGACGCATCGGGGCGCGGTCGGCCGTTTTCGGGGTTGTACGCCACGCCCTCCGTATCTTGACTAGTGGGCGGAATAGGAGGACGCACGGGATAGCGGAAGTCGAGTTCCCATGCGGGATTTATAAGGAGTTCACCTTACGTGAATGCTATGTCTGGTTGAAGGACTCGAAAGTTTCGGGCGGGGTGCGGCGGTTGGGTGGCGAAGAAGCGAGAGGCTGAACTATTCCGCGTCGGCGACGGCGGCGGCGGATCCACGACCTCCCGGATCTTTGAGGGTTTCGTCCCCTCCATCCTTTACTCGTCGCCCTTGCCCGGTTGGCCAAAGCGGGTGCAACGGCGCGAGGGAGGATCCCCTATCCCCGGGGAGGTCATCTCGCACCCCCAGCGCGTACACTTTATTCTCGCGTAAAAAAAGCGGTGGAACGGATGTACAAGGTCTTCCAAGAGTGGAGGGCCGCAGCGGCCCCACGGAGAAGAGGTTCCTTCAATCGATGCTCGAGAACATGCGGGTGGATTTGGATGCCACGTGGGCACGGTGGGGGAGCTCGGACGTGGGCTCGGATACCCGGGTGGCGGCGGCGACGACGAGGAGTAGAGGCGGCGGGATCGTGTGTGGAAGCCCATTTTTTTTTAAAAAAAAGCATGTATTTTTTTATCTATGTACATTTTTTTTTTAATGAAATGAATGAATTTTCCGTATATATGTCTCGTAAATTTAATTAGTAATTTAATCGTAAATTTTATTCCGTAAATGTAGTTTCTTTTGAATTATTTAATTGCGCTAGCTATGGCTAGCCTATTTCTAAAATGATGAAATGCAGGTGGATTTTAGTCGATGACGTGGTAGGGAGAGAAGATAGCTACTTGTGACTTTCCTATTGCTATTGGAGATGCTCTATTCACCATCACTTGAAAGTTGAAACTAATTGCATAATGCGAGTTGTGATTTCTTTTATATGAAAATTACATAAAATTAAATGTGATTTCTTTATACTAGTACTAGGGGGGGCAAATCGTGCGTGTCGGGCCGTTATCGTGTCGACACGATAACGCACGAACACGATAACAACAAACACGAACCGACCCGTTAAGAAAATCTCAAACACGAACACCCGGACCGCTCCTCGACGAACACGAACGAACCCTTTGACACAAAAATAAGTTTTAAAAAAATGAAAATAATAAGAATAATAATATTAAAATATTATGTGTTAATAAGAATAATAATATTAAAATATTATGTGTTAACGGATAACACGAACCACGACGAACACATTGCTAACGGAAAACCCCACGAACCCGACCGAACGACCACGAACACGACCGAAATTTTCGTGCCCTTTAAAGGGGGTCGACCCGATAAGGACACGAACACGATAAGCTCGACCCAAACCCATTAATTTCGTGCGGTTCGTTTGTGTATATGTCGTGTCAAAATTTCCAGCCCTAACTATACGGAGTATTACTTAATATTTTCTAACGTTATTATAAAATGGTGCGATAATTATATTCGTGAATTACTTTCAAAATAACATTATGAGATGAGATCATCTATTGAAACTTGCAAGATGAACACACCATCTGGAAGAATCAAACGCACCTTTCAAACATCACTACATCGGTATTATTAACTATAATCATACAATAAAAAAAAAAATGGCAAACTTAATTACATCACAAAATCAACCAGCCACTTGAATAAAATAATCTTTTCCATTTCCTTCTTATTCCAAGAATTCTCCATGCTTACCAATTACCCACCCCATTTTGCATACATAATCATATAGGAGTATAAATTTAAAAGCATAGTAATTAAGCATTAATTTCATATGGCTTTGAAGCTGAGATATTTGTCAAGTTGATTACGATCCCCTTCTCTAACACCACCTTTTCAATCCATACTTCATGTACATAGTCAAGGCCATCTTAGGCACCACCGGGTGGCCCTACCCCCACCACCTATACCGGAGCAAGATGGAGGGGGCCGGGGACTTCATTTGGTAGTAGGCGAAATCCTTCCCCAAGCAAAGGCGAGGGCCCCCGTTGAAGGCCGTGAACTTGTAGGCGGACTCGCTCATAAAGCGCCGGTCGCCAACCACCGCTCGGCTTGAATTCCCTGCAGTCACTCCCCCAAATGCCCTCCATTCGCCCCATTGCGTAGATCGCGTACACAACTTTCGTGCCTTCTTCAACACCGTTCCATCTGGGAATTTATCATCCTCAACACCCATTACATTCATTACCAAAACTATAATCAATTTTATATATTGAGTTTATCTATTTTTTTGTCCTAAAGGCATTAAATAATTCAGTAGTAAATTGACTATTTTGTCTCATCATTTGAAATAGAAGTTAGGTAATCAATACTCTATCCAATATTCATTTTTTATTTTGGGAATAAAATATCCCGCAAAAGTATTCCTTGATCAAAAAGTGGCATGTCGATTACCCAAAAAATTCACGTGGTTACTCATCGATGTGTAATTTGGCTTACGTTCATATTTCGATCACTAGAAAATTTTTTCCATGACATTTTTTTTCCAAATATAAGCGATGGATACAAAATCATAATTACCTAAAAACGGTGGGGGCTTTTCAAGTAAACATTTCAAATATTGGAAAAAGTTGACCATTTATCAGATAATTTATTTCGTGGACGGAGAGAGTATTACTAACCTCCTTGTGATCAACAGGGACAGAAGGATAGAGCCTAAGAGCCTCAGACAGTGCAGCATGCAAGTAGTCCATCTTCTTCACCTCCTCCGGCCTCAACACAACCTCCTCCTCCTCTCTCTCTACATTTCTCTCTCTAACTATCCCACAAACCTCCTCCAAATCCTCTCCTCCACCTCCGGATTCTGCCCCAGCAGCCAGAAGAACCAGCTCAACGCCACCGACGACGTATCCTCCCCGCCAAAATGAAATTGACGAAATATCCCTCAACAACTTATCCGAAAACGCCCTCCTCCCATCCTCCTCCTTCACCCCCATAAAAACAGTCAACAGATCCGTCCTCCGCCGCCGCTCCGCCCCCTCCGCCGCCATCTCCTTCCTCCTCTCCCTGATCACCTCCTCAGCGAAGCCGTCCACCCTTGATCGCCTCCTCGCCTCCCTCGCTCCCCCCCCCCATCCACCGCATCGCCCGCCACACCAGCGTCGGCACCCGAACCCCCGCGACCCGTCGCCTCCGTCGCCGCCTCGAACGCCGCCGCGAACGGGATCTCCGGCAGCCCGGGCGCAGGCACCCCGGGTCCACCCGAAGGCGATCATGCACACGTTGTCGAACGTCAGGCGGAGAAGGATGTCCTGCAAATCAATACACTCGGATTTCTCAATCGAATCTTCTAGAACCGGAAGCAGCCGCGCGGTGGACGAGCTCCAGTAATGAATCCGTCGTCATGCGGCGGAATTTCGCTGAGTGGAACTCCCGGTCGCCGTCTTCCGCTGGCGCTGCCATATCTCGTCGTCGGCGCTGAAGATCCCATCGCCGAGGAGATCGCGGACGGTGGCGCGGGAAATATTCGCCTTTCGGGAAAATTGGAATTTTGTCTTGAGAAGGTATTCCAGGTTGCGCGGATCGGATGTGACTATGCAGGGAGGGTTTGGGGAACCACGGCCCCTTGAACATGAAAGTACCATTTTGCCCCTTGAGTACATCCGAGATCCACTCGTACATGTTCCGCGCAGGCCGAGGACCAGGGGCGGGAGCATCCCGACAAAGGGCCAGCTCGGGGGCCGTGGCGTTCCTCTGCCGCAAGGTGTATCACCACCAGCCTGGGCCGGAAGATCTCCATCTTGTATCTCGCAGAAGAAGGAGGGAGGGCCCGGCCGACAGCTCGGAGCGAGGTCGTAGGAAGTCGTGTTCATGATTGTGGAATGAAGGAGGTGGTGGTGGTGGAATGAGGGTAGTAGTAGTAGTTGAAGAAATGGTAATTTGATGATGGAGTCATGTGTTTGAGTTATAGTAATGGGTAGTAGTGTTTCTTGGCGTGCATGAGTTTGCACATAGGTTTGATTTGGTGAGCGGAAAGGGAGGCTGCTTTTTTGAGTGAATCACTATAAGTGGGATTTCTTGAAAAAATGGGATTAGAATTTTGGGGTGAATGATTTTGATCTAATTCTATGTTTGGTTTGAAACAACTTATTCTAGTATTGTGATTTGACTGTTTTATGTTTGGGGTGTAATGGGGGGTTGGGGGGAACAGTTGGCCTAAGTGAATGATTTTTTCCTTTCATAGCTTCGTACACGCTTCCTTGGCCGTTGGGAAAAATATGTATTTATGTTGGTTAGCTACAACTTTGGATATGTTATTTGTATCATAAAATTTGTCTAGTTGTTGTTTTTTTAGTTTTTGAGTTGTGGAATTTGTTAACAAAGCTTGATTTTGATTGTTGTTCATCTTAAATGAAATAAATTACCTGCCCTGTGATGTGGACTTCTCCCATGCAAATATTTTTCTTTCAAATTATTATTATTCACAAACCACGTCAAAGACATACAAAACTAATTCATTTATTTATTTGTGGTGAATCTTTTGCATCAAGTTTTTTATCAATCGGTATAGAGTTGTCAGTTGGAGGTTTGGACATGTTTTAAGATTAAGCTCAAGTGCAATACAATTTTAGTAGTATAATGTGACAGTAATAATGACTGTGGATTCCATTAACTATAAATAGAAAAAATAAATGAGATTTAAATGACGAACGTTTAAATTAGCTAAATTTGTCAGGATTGGAGGAGTAAGAGGGTGAATAATATTATTGTCCATGTGTCAAATAAAATAAAATTAGGGCGAGCGAATCTCAAACATGAAAAAAAAATCCAAATTAATTTCATTTACCGTATAGTAGAGTAATGAATGTTTTTGTCTTAATCTTTTATCAACAATAGTAATTATTTTAAGGGCCCTAGATAAATCAGACGGTTAGTGATCAACGTTTACGTATCTACCATTTCTCACGATTGCATAATATGATTCTCACCATCATACTATAATTGATCTCTTAATCCATCAGAATTCTAAATTTCTAATCGTTACACCTATAAGGCTATAACTAGTGCAAAATATTTCTATTGAAAATTTAAACCCTAGTAATTAATATCTTACTTTTCAAACTTGTACATCGTAATCGTAAATTGCATTGAATTTAATTAGAAGTTACGAATTAATATAGAATAACAAGAATTACTAACATGGATATTTTAAAGTATAGTTTTGGAATTTTAATTAAGTTAAGAGGATTGGAATGTTTATACCAGTAATTTTGGTAAATGAAATAACGAATGATTAAATATGATTCATAAATAATCTATTTTTGTGATATAGGTGTGTGCGTTTGCATAATTACTTTGGACTTACTGTGTGACGTTAAATAAATATAGAGTATATGTGCATATGGTTATTACATGTATAATATGCTCCCAAGTTTTTATGAATCGAATAATGCGAGACAACGAGAGATCTATTTTGTCGATTTTTAACATTAAATTATTTTACAGTAATTTGTTAATAATATGATCAGTTGTATAAATTATTATTGTGAAATGTACAGATATTTTAGATTTTGAAATTGAATTGATAAATTATAGAATTAATGTTGAACTTACAAAACAATAAAACTGAAAAAAGATCAGTAGGATATCTAACAACTTAGTAATAAAATAAAGCTACAAATTTTTTTTGGCCATTTAAACAAAATAAAGGAACTTGTTCCTTCAACTTATATAAGTTTGGAAACAATTCAAATGGATGTCCTAAATTTAAGACAAGTGTTGGTAATTTAAAGTGTTGGGTTTAGGTGCACGATTGCTAAAATATTACTGTATACATCAACACACACCGTGAAAGATAATAACATTCCATTTCCCCTTAAAAAAATTGGGAAAACATAAGGAAAAGAAAAAGAAAGTTTAATGCATTCATCACTCACCATTCTTTATTCCACCCACACTTTCAGTTTTCACAAAGTAAAAGGAGAATAAAATCTTCAAACATCTTCACTACAACATTTGGATATTCTTAAAGCTTGATGTTTCTTGACGAACTAACCCCTCCTTAACTAATTGTTGGATGAGATCTATGGATATTTAAAATTGGGAAAATATGTGAGCTATGTTGAGAATTGTGGACATTTCTTTTAATTGCATGTTATGTATGTGTTATAAAAAAGGATATTGATCCTTAAAATTAAGAGTGAATTGCATAAAAGGGCCATAACTTTTAGTTGATTGATCCCTAACAA
>NC_062967.1:47113955-47216351 GCF_023119035.1 Salvia hispanica
ATGAAGGACCATGGCAGCGAGGCGATCCGTCGGCATTGGGAGCGCCTCATGAGGGACTGCGGCCACTTCCACGGTATTTATTCTAACTTGTTGGCGAACATGCCCAGTGGCCAGAACGAGCATATGGTCCGAGATGAGGCCATGCAGAGGTATTGTGGCCAGTACTTGTCGAAGGGGTTCAAGTATTAGAACATCTACGATAAGCTGAAGGATCTCCCCAAATTCCGGACGGGGATGCACGGCGCGCTGCACGGGAAATCGGTGCGCTCGCGACTTAGCGTTTCGGAGAGCGAGGGGAGCGCGACCCACATCGACTTGAGTGGGGATGGTCCGCACGAGCGCCCGGTGGGAGCGAAGAAGGCGAAGGGGAGGCGGAAGGGGAAGGGCACAACGTCGGAAGTCGAGTCGGAACCCCACATCGACTTAGAAAAAGCCACTTATTCGAGCAATGTCGCCAATCTGACGCAGATGTACACGCTGTACTTCACCGGCGGCGGGACCCTGAAGAAAAGGCGGCCCTCTGGAAATGCATCCAAAGCCTGCAGATTACGATGGGCCTCGATCCCGACGCCCCTCCGGCCCCTCCGTCTTAGTTTTTTTTTTTTTTTTTTTTAAATCTTTGTTTATTTGCGTTTTTTATTTGTAGTTTTTTTTTTCTCGTTGTATTATATTTTCCAATGATTAATACAACGATGAATTGTTCATTATTAGTCTATTTATTAAATACATTTGTAGGGAAAATTAAATAATATAAAAAATAATGATGTAAAAATGAAATGTTGAGTTAGGGAGAAATAAGGGAGAAATAAGGGAGAAACCAATGTATAGTTGGCTAAAAACTGGGGATAAAATGTGATGCTGATGTGGCGCTGATGTGGCAGGAGTTAGAGAGAAATAAGGGAGAAATAAGGGAGTGTCATTGGGAGTGCTCTTAAGCTCTATACGTCCTTTTCTAATCTTTGTCACCTGCACTTGTAGTATTGATATATTAATCCAATCCTACATGTCATGTGAATCTTGAGTTCTTCTTGTTGGTATCATCGAATGGAATAAGGAAGAAAAGGAATAAACATGAGAATGAAATGATAATTTCTCTTGCTCTTGTGATAAAAAGAATGAAATTGTTAGTAGTGTATATTGGTTGATTTCATTCATATGTTTGGTAACAACTCCTAATGGTGGATGGAGTCAGTTGTTAATTGTAGTAAGTATTGAGAAAAAAGTAGTTGAATACATTAGGAGGAAAAAGGAGAGAGATTCATTTTCATATATAAAAAGTAGACATCTTGAGTGACACAAATTAAAAAGAAAATGTGGACATCTTAAATAAGACGCATGGAGTATTAATAAATGGCTAACGAAACTCTATGAATTAAAAAAAAAAACGTGCAGTAGTAAATTTAAATAAATCCGAAAAAATAATAAAACCCTCTAAATGTTGTATGATGGCCAAAATAACTGTACATCACGGCGATTTACTATTTTTAAACCAAACACGAGTAAGAATTAGATTATTATTATTTGGCTAAACAATTACATAAATTAAATACTCCTATTTAAATTAGATTGAGCAAAGTAGAAAGAATTAAATTAGTATTAGTATAATTATCAAATTTGTTTAACAATTTCACATCAATAAAATATATTTCTTTCCTAAATGTTACTGCCTCCGTCTCACAAAAGATGTCATATTTGTGGGACGATACAGGATTTTAGGAAGTTTTGTTTTGTGTGTTAGGTGGAAAGAGAAAATAATAATATTTATATTAATTTGAGTGAGAAATTTTTCCAAAAAAGTAAATGTGACATCATAGCACAAATTAAAAGAGAAAGTGTGACATTTTTTTTGTGGGACTAAAAGTTTCCTCCTATTAATAAATTTATTAGTACAACGTAATCAGCCATCGTCCCCCAAAACGCGACTGCAACATCAGCAAGAGGAGAGTTTCTTATCTATTTCTCCAAAGAATTTCACAATACATTTCAAATGCGGTGATGAATTCAACTACTCTCACTCCATCCCTCCAAAACTTCTCCCTTTTCGATTTCCCACTCCGCCGCGGCGCCAAACCCTCACCCAAGACCGCTCGTTTCCCCCGAAATTCCCCCGTTTCTCTCAAACCCTTCTCGCCGCTTCACCCACTCCGAGTTAGATGCTCCGCCTCCGATGATAAGGCCGATAAAAACCTGCCCAGAACCCAACAAATTAGCTTAAAACACTCCAATGGCGGAAATAATGCGCTTGATGTTGCCAAGCCAATCGCCTATGCACTGTTCTATGTATTTATTGGGGTTTTCTGTCCGCTTCTCGGGTTCCAGAAACCTGCATTGGCGGCAGCCGCCTCTTCTGCGACAATAGAGGAAAAGGGTCATAAATATTCGCAGTATACTCGGAGGTTATTGGCGACTGTGTCGAAGCTGGTAAAGGTAATTGAGGAGGCGAGAAATGCGGGAAATGAGGATTTTGCTGTGGCTGTTGAGGAGGGCTTGAAGGAAGTTAAAAGGACAAAGACGTCGTTGCAAGAGGAAATACTGAATGGGCTTTACTCGGAGCTGAGTGTTTTGAAAGCAGAGAAGGAGGCACTGATGGACCGTACGGAGGAGATTGTGAGCAAGTCATCTAAGTTGAAGAAGGAGGAGCAGGGTTTAATGAGGAAAGCAAAAGGTGGAGGTGACAAGCTTCAGAGGTTGAGAGAGGAAAAGAGGAGCTTGGAGAGAGAATATAATGACATATGGGGGAGAATTGGGGAGATTGAAGACCTGATTGAGAGTCAAGAAACTATAGCATTAAGTATTGGTGTGAGGGAGCTTTTGTCGATTGAGAGAGAGTGTGAGGCATTGGTCAAGAACGTATTGACTGAACTGAGGAGTCAAGGTAGTCAGAGGTAAAGAATGCATTATATGCCTCGCTGATGAAATTTTTGTTAAGGAGTGGCTCAACAAGTGATAACAAGTGTCTGCAACACCAAACTCTTGAAGCAAAATTATGTTCTGAATATTTTTGATGTCTCCTGTCTCACCATCCCCAATTAGGTTTCCTGGAAATTTCACTGAGCTATAGCCTAGGATTAATTATTCACTCCGATTCAAAATTGATTGCGTATTGTTGTACTTTAACTTTTAACTTAAAAATGGAGATGTTTTTGTAACTAAGATATTGAAACATCTGCTAATGCAATTGTTACCAAAAATCTGAAACCATCATGCTGACATCATGTGCTAACTATTAAACTTTTGCTTTCAGCCAACTAATATTTATTCCATATTCTTGGACCCAGTGCTTCATGAATTTTAAGCATGCTGGTATAGTTCATTAATTTCATTACATCTGCTATCTTGTGAATCTCAATTCCAAGGTACTTGTTGCTGTACATATAGGTCCGACAATTCCTCATCAGCTGTCCAAAGTATATTACTCTGATCCTGCCTTGTTTCTTAATCTGCTGGTCTTATTGACTTACAGTACCTCAAAACCCCCTGCTACCAAGCTCTCGAAGAGTGAGCTTCAGAAAGAACTACAGCAAGCGAATAGGAAGTTTCAGGAACAGATTATTTTACCCACTGTCCTGCTAAATGAGGATGCAGAGTTTCTTTCCAATCAAGACTCAACTGCTTTTGCTCATCGGATACAACAAGTTCTCAGGGATTCGAAGGAGATGCAAAATAATCTGGAGGCTAACATCAGGAAGGCTATGAAGAAACATGGTGAGGAAAGACGCTTTGTAGAAATCACACCACCAGATGAGGTAGTAAAAGGTTTTCCAGATATTGAGCTGAAGTGGATATTTGGAAAGAAGGAGGTGGTAATACCAAAAGCTGCAAGCCACCATTTACTTCATGGTTGGAAGAAATGGCGAGAGGATGCTAAGATGGACCTTAAGAAACGTCTTCTGGAAGATCCGGAACTAGGCAAAACGTATGTGGCTGAAAGACAGGTATGCCAAAAATGCACTTGTGCTAGTTGTGTTTCTCATGCACTTATTATGTTTAGTTCAAAATAGAGCTGTAGAATTATCTTTCATTTTTATAAGATATTTTTTTAGCTGTAATTTAGTGCAATTGTTTTATGCCTTTTCTATTTTCATGGATATTCAGCTTGACTTTTATGACTAAGAAATTTAAAGGATCATGTGACAATGTTCTTGTAACATCTCTTCTTTACCGGTTGATGGCCTGAATGACATATATGCTTCCGTTACTCCTACCATTTTTCTTGATAACCCCTCCTATTATTATGGTCAAATGGCCTGGAATTTTATTACTTGCTCCAATATTGTACAGTTTGTGAGTACTTTCGTCACATCTTTATGTCTGGTGCACCAAACATTATGAAAATAACTGTCTTGCATGTATATATTGCTACTTTTTGCTTGTTCGAGACTTACACTCTATCCCTCGGAACCCTTCCAGGGAGGCTTCAGCTCTAACCCCTTTGTTCATTCTTCTTAGCACGGTGGGACATGCAACACGTGTAAAAGTAATGGATTTTAATGATGAATATAAGTAAAAATAGATAAAGATTAAACCACAATTTTGATAAGGTATAGCTAGTAGATACACAAGATCTTGTCATGTACTCCCTCCGTCCCATAGTAGATGTCACACTTGGGAGATGGCACTGGATTTTAGGAGATGTTATTTTGTGTGTTAAGTGGTGAGAGAAAATATAATTTTATAATTAATGTGAGAGGGAACTTTTTCTAAAAGAGGAAATGCGTCATCTTTTGTGGGACAAGCTAAAAAGGAAAGTGTGACATCTATTATGGGACGGAGGGAGTATTAAATTATTCAACTATCTTTATAAAACAAATAATTAATGCTATTGTTGTGCAATCATAATTTGTAAGAATACGAATTATTTTATAATATAAATAAATTGATAGATATATTATCACAACACACCATTTTCCTCAGATATAATACTCCCTCCATCCCAAGGTAGATGCCACACTTTCATTTTTAGTTTTTCCCACAAAAGATGTCACATTTTTTTTGGAAAATGTTCTCTTTCATATTAATATGTAAAAATATTTTCTCTCTCCTTTTAACACAAAACAACATCTCATAAAATCCTGTGCTATCACCCACGTGTGACATCTACCATAGGACGGAGGGAGTAAACAACAAGGATATAATCAAAATTTGTAAAACAATGCTATTTTATAACAGGCATAGGTTTTTATTACAGTTGGTCAAGCGAATAGTGTGTGTCTGTAAATGTAAAATCTTGGCTTTCCGAGTTCTTTTTCCTGGTTTTGAAACTTCATCCTTTGGAGTTGTTTGCCACCTATTCTCTACTTATCTGCTATAACAAGCAGATCTTGAGGATCCAAGCTGAAGCTGTCCTTCAGTGCGGTGAAGTAAGGAATTTGCCTATATAGGAGTTTGAAAATTATTTTATTTTGTTTCTGGCACCCCCCAATGAATTGGTCTTATTGATGGAGGAAGTTATTAGAGATTGTCTTCCGTCATCTCTTATGTTCCAATTGCATGATCTGATAGTTTATGTATAGCTGCATTGCCACCTTTTGCATATATATATAAGTGGTAGGGAAAGTTCACGGTGTTGGATTTGTAGATTTTAGAGGACAAGATAAATCTGGAGCAGGCAAACAATTCTATCCTCTTGTCCATTCAGATCTTCCTTGTGCTCAAATCCAGCCCTTTCTGAGTCCTTTTTTGAAAGGGCTCTCTTTGCATATTTGAATATACAGATTCTTTTACTATTCTTTATTCTGACTTGCGAATATATGATATAGGGGCGTATTCTTCTTGATCGGGATAGAGTAGCATCAAGGACATGGTACAATGAACAAAAGAATAGGTGGGAATTGGATCCAATAGCTGTTCCCTATGCCGTGTCCAAGAAGCTTGTGGAGAATGCTCGAATAAGACACGATTGGGCAGCCATGTATGTTACACTTAAGGGGGATGACAAGGAATATTATGTGGACGCAAAAGTAAGATCATTTACTGATCTCTTTGACAAACCAAATCTCTTTTCAAATCAGTTTTGCCAGAGTCATACTGTTATATGGTTTTGTCGCAGGAATTTGACATGCTGTTTGAAGATTTGGGGGGTTTTGATGCATTGTATTTGAGAATGATAACAGCTGGAATCCCAACTGCAGTTCAGCTAATGTGGATCCCCCTCTCAGAGTTGGATATCAATCAACAGTTTCTTCTGATACTAACACTTTTCCGTCAGTGCTTTACTGGATTATGGAGGACTAGTGTTGTATCACGTGCAAGAGATTGGACCTTTGTAAAAATAAGGGATATTAATGATGACATAATGATGATGATTGTGTTTCCCGTTCTGGAGTTTGTTATCCCCTATGAGGTAGTTGAATTATTCATTGACAATTTGAGCTCTGAATCTTACTAATTTGGTCCACTTTTAATTCTCTTATAACCAAGTGTGTGCCTATTTTTCATGTTATAATGATATCCCAATGCATTATCCACTACTCTTTGTTTGCTGATACAGGTGAGGATGCGTTTGGGTATGGCTTGGCCAGAGTACTCCGATGTATCTGTTAGCTCCACTTGGTATTTGACATGGCAATCTGAAGCTGAAACGAACTTCAAATCAAGGAAAACAGATGGATTTTTGTGGTATTTTTGGTTTTTGGTTAGGACTGCCATATATGGATATGTGAT
Source organism: Salvia hispanica (assembly GCF_023119035.1). Taxonomy (NCBI): domain Eukaryota; kingdom Viridiplantae; phylum Streptophyta; class Magnoliopsida; order Lamiales; family Lamiaceae; genus Salvia; species Salvia hispanica. Next base: position 47,120,619 of record NC_062967.1, read on the forward strand.
CTTTCATGTGTTCCGCTTCTTGAAGAGGAATATTCCAAGAGTACTTGGTTTTGGGCCTTTAAGGAAAGATCCGAACTTCAGGAAGTTGCGGAGAGTGGTAAATTCCTGCTTTGCTAAATGTCTCTCGTATTGACTTTGTTTGACTTGAACATAATTTAGATGTTCCATAGTCTAGGAACAAAACAAACTAAGAACCTAATTTTGTTCTATTCTGATAGTATTAAATAATCTCATTTGTCAAATCTTTATATCAGTTGTCATTACTAAAGGGATGGGAAAATTTGTTGTATCATTGCATTCGTCATACTCAACCACAATGTTTGTATACTATACAATGAGTTCAAATCTACCTAGTATCACGTAAAGTAGTATCAATGCAGATAGCTAGAATTCTCTAAATAATTGTAGTCCAAGGATTCCATAGATAAAAAGTGGGATTATATTCCGCTTGTGCAATTGCTCTTGGCTAAATCTAGCAGAATTAAGAAAACATTGTCTTTTAATCTTGGGTTTGAACATTAAACCGCACTGATCCTTTTTTAGCTCAGGATGGGGGGCATCTATTTCCAATTTTTCCCTGGTTGAACTCTGGCAGAGATGAGATTGTGGGACATTCAGGGTAGACTCATTTATAACACCACTAGCATCCACATTTTCTCATCTAGTAAGATGTAAACTTGATCCAAGCTTTTGCTCGCTGACAAAAAAGAGATGTTTGTCTGAGAAAAGACCAAGCTGCACGAGCTTGATTTTTTGTGCATGATACATGCCTGTTTGAACTAGATTTCATCAAGAAGTTTGAACACAATTTTGACATATTTATGTTGGCAAGTTTGAACACAATTTTGACATATTTATGTTGGCAGCCTTACACTAAATTCAAAGACCATATGTGAAATTCTGCCAGCTCTTAGTTGTAGGGCATTCCTATACAATTGTTACTTTTAATTTTGCTTTCTATTCATATTCCTTCATCATCTTCATGCCACTTTATTTTTCATTGTAAAGTTAGTTTGTTTATATTAAAATGAATTTGGACTTCTTTCCCAAAGGATTATCAAGATCTTCCATTCTGAAAAAAATGAGGGGGTATGAGTAAAAACCATTGGGAAAGGAAAGAAAGCATCTGCTTTGCTAAGGAAAACAACGATATTTGCTTCTTTTTATTATGTTTTAATCTGTTGTTGAATAATGTAAATTTGTCTACTTTTGGATATTGAAGTGTCATTGATTGTGCGTTTATTACCTTCTATACTTTTCTGCAGAAAGGTTATCTTAGGTATAGGTCCAGGAAGATAAGGCAAAAGAGAAAAGCTGGTGTTGATCCAATCAGCACTGCCTTTGATCATATGAAGGTTTCATCATATGCTCATTTATCTCATTATTTCAGACTTATAACTATTTCTAATTGTTTTTTGTCAATTCTTTTAGAGAATAAAAAGTCCTCCAATACGACTCAAGGATTTTGCGAGCGTTGAATCCATGAAAGAAGAAATCAATGAAGTTGTGGCATTTCTACAAAATCCTAATGCATTCCAAGAAATGGGAGCTCGTGCACCTCGGGTATGGCATTTTATCATATACGAACCAATACTGGATACTGTTCTCTGGGTAGTTTGCTCTCTATCATGTGGGTCATGTGTCTACTTCTGGTGACTTACATTTTCATGACGACCAACACATTTCCCTATTTCACTTACAAACATAGCTGATTGGTTGTATAGAAATGTGTCTTTCTAGGTGAGATACTTACTTGATGTAGCCTTGAAGTCACATATTTTGCATTTGGCAGCTATCCTTAAACTAACAATATGCACTGATCTTTGCGGTTTTGGTACTCTCCTAAGTTGTCAGTTGCCATCATTATCTTTGTCAAAACCTTCTCCTTTCGGTTGATATCTGCTTCTAATTCTTTGAAGTAACATCCTGTTGTTTATTGAGCCTATCATCATGTTCTTGATGGTAATGTTTGTTTAAAGTATATAGGTTAACTCAACATATGAGTTGAACCTGAGTTTCATACTTGTGTCACAGGGTGTTCTTATCGTTGGTGAGAGAGGAACTGGTAAAACATCCCTTGCACTGGCTATAGCTGCAGAAGCCAAGGTTCCTGTTGTAGAAGTAAAAGCCCAACAGCTGGAAGCTGGTCTTTGGGTAGGCCAAAGTGCATCAAATGTTAGAGAGTTGTTTCAAACTGCACGTGATCTGGTTGGTTATTCATTCCTATCATTTAACTCTATTTTGTGCGATCGAAGTGTTGATTACAGCAAGGACTGTTATGAAACTTGTACCGTCGTGGGTGTTCCAAAGGGTCACATAAACACCGCATTGGTTATTGCATGATATTTTGATATGTATATATTTATCTATTTTTGTGAGGAAAATAAAGTTATGCCAGAGCCTCGATGCATTCGCCAATTATGACGTCGATGGTACTGAACTGGCTCTGGAGAGTATCGAACTGACCGGTGGTGAGTGCCTCGACCGGCTTCTCCAATTCTTTGAGACGTGTTTCAGTGCTGCGAGGGATCACTATTGAACATGATACGTTCACCGCACCGGTTGATATGTAGTAAAGGCTCTGAGGTGGCTGGAATGATGAAGAAAAAACACACTCATAGATGATATGAACTGGAAATTAAATATGACTGAAATTGCGATTGTATAAAATTAACTGGAATGAGAAAGGTTCATCCTTAGGAGGAAATGGCATTTATTACTATTTAATTTCAGTCTCCCTTATCATTGCATCCTTCTTTTCGTTCACATCACGTTCTTTCTAATGTACTGTGATTCTGTGAACTAGTCCTTTAACTTTTTGAGTTTTTCCTCCTCCTTAGTCCTTAAGCATGTGCTTAACCACCAATCTTCCACTGCATCTTTATAAATGTAGGCTCCTGTCATTATATTTGTCGAAGACTTTGACCTCTTTGCTGGTGTCCGTGGAAAGTTCCTTCACACCAAAAAGCAGGATCATGAGGCATTCATTAATCAACTTCTCGTGGAACTTGATGGGTAAACTTATGTTTTCTTATTAGTTTCTGATTTGCATGATTAACTGTAACACACTCTTTTTGGATTATTACAAGGTCTTGAATGACATAAATTAATTGCTAATTGCTCCTTTCTTTGTGGTGTATTTGAAATATGAAAGAACTTTACTTAAATTTACTTTAGAGCATATTCTATCTTATCTATCTTCCCCACGTAGAACAATGTCTTCAATTGCGTTTGCAGATGACATGGAGTGCCGAATAATTTTATTTTAATTTATTTATATTTATATACTCCCTCCGTCCCAAGATAAGCGAGCCGCTTCTTTTTCGCACTAATTTGGGAAAATGATATAAAATAGTTGAAGTGGAGAAAAAGTAAAGTAAGGGAGAATTATGTAGAGAACTCTCTCTCCACTCTAACTATTTTATATCATTTTTCCAAAACGAGGGCGAAAAAGAAGCGCCTTGCTTATCTTGGGACGGAGGGAGTATATATTTGTGAAGTTACTATTCAACATTATTCCACTTGCAGATTATGACTTCCTTTCAGCCCACACATTTGGATTTTTTAGCTGTACAGAGTACCTAAATCATGCATGTTAGATTTCAGGATACTTAAATCACACATGCATGTTAGATTTCAGGATACTTAAATCATACATGCATGTTAGATTTCAGGATACTTAAATCACACTGGAGATCTGACTTATCACATAAATATGTCCTTCCTGTTTTGCATTTGCTATATTCTCTTAGGTTTGAGAAACAAGATGGAGTTGTGCTGATGGCTACTACTCGAAATCTCAAACAAGTTGATGAAGCTTTGCAGCGTCCTGGTAGAATGGATAGAATATTTCATCTTCAACGACCCACTCAAGCAGAAAGAGAGAGGATCCTACATATTGCTGCAAGAGAAACGATGGATGAGGATCTCATTAACTTTGTTGACTGGAGAAAGGTATTGAAGTTACAATGTTTTCCATTGTGATTTTATCATATATATGCTTGAACTAGTTACATATCTCATTATTATCTTTTTTCTTTTTGAATCCATACTTTGGTGGGGTGCTTGCCATCTGGCCTTTTGGCATATTGGTTGGTCTGCTCCATACTCAAAACTCAAATATCACCAATTTGATCTGGAAATTAGGATAGATAACTGGTCTTTGCATGAAGATACTGGGATCAGGTTTACTGAATGCATGAGCTAAATTGGAAACATACAGTCCTTACTATTTTTAGCTACTTTTATTACTCTGACACTCTGTTCATTATCAGAGATATTGTCTATGTAATTTCAAATAATACCAAGTGTGGGATAATTTGGAAACTTATTGTCTATTGCTAATTGTTGTCGCTTCTACAGAACCAAGTGATTTTTTGTTGGAATAAACTTCCAAATTACACTTTCTCTTGGAGCCCATGAATTCCAAACTATTGACCCATTTATTCTCCTTTCGAACCAATCAATAGTTCTGGGAGTGAAATGATCATGTACCTAATTATATGTGATAACTTGAAAAAATGAATTAAAGTTTGAACTTGTCTTCAGTTGAATTCTTCTGAAGGCAATGAAACTCTAGACCTGGGTTAATCTGAAATATAAATGGTTTATATTACATGTTGATATTGGTGCTGTAAGATGTTTCTACTATCTTTAATCCTGTTGTTTATCATGGACAAATTGTGATTGTGCACACAAGAACAATAGGATATTAACGGGTACTTAACTTAAAATAATTGGTGGTCCGTCTAGATTTTTAATTTTTCTAATGCGAACTCGAAAACTTTTTGACTAGCAGATAACAATCTTCTAGTTACAAACCTGCAGGTTGCTGAAAAAACGGCTCTTCTTCGTCCTATAGAATTAAAACTAGTCCCACTGTCTCTGGAAGGTAGTGCCTTCAGAAGAAAGTTTCTGGACACAGATGAACTTTTGAGCTACTGCAGTTGGTTTGCTGTAAGAACTATTGCCCTCATCATTGATGTTCATTTTCAGTTTGCAAAGTCCTCATGATTGGTCTGTTGTCCATGATTTCATGTGAACACTGAATCTTGATCCTTAAGTCTCTTCTGCTTTTTATTCTTGGTCATGCTCTTCTGTGGACATTGAAACTCATAGATGGATATAGACCATGTGTCAGGACTCAGATACTAGAAAGCGTTTATCTACTTATGTCTGTAGTGGGCAATTAAAAATCAGATCTATATTACTTTATTGAAGTGTTATGTAGATTTATACTGGTCACTAGCAAAATTCTGTTTGTATTGGCATTTCTTTTGAAGTTTCAATCATCGGTCCTTTGATGCTATTATGATAATATGAAACTGCATTCCTAAATACACTCATGATTTTTGAAATATCACTGGACAGTAAGTTATGCCTGTTGTAACCATTGCCCACCATGCATTTTACAAGTATTTTTCAGTAGGCTGTAGACATAAAGACTTGTCAATTTACACATTTATTTTACATATGTATGTCCATGTTGCAGACTTTCAGTCCCTTGGTCCCTAGATGGGTTGCGAAAACCAAAATTGTGAAGAGAATAAGCAAGATGATGGTGAATCATCTTGGTCTGACATTGACAAAAGAGGATTTGCAGGATGTTGTTGACCAAATGGAACCATATGGTCAAATAAACAATGGAATAGAACTGCTAAGTCCACCTCTTGATGTAAGCTACTGTATTGACTACAATTATTGCTAAGTAGAGTAGTCTATACTGATTAATATATGCAAACATATACTGAGAACATTCTAATGTAAAGCGCATCTATGTTATGTTCCACTGTGTAACACAGCTGGAAGCATTTAAATAAGCTCATAGCTCACTCGACTAAATTTAAATTTGATATTCTGCAGTGGACCAGGGAGACAAAATTTCCCCATGCAGTCTGGGCTGCTGGCCGGGGTCTCATGGCTCTTCTGTTACCAAATTTTGATGTTGTTGATAACCTTTGGCTTGAACCTTCTTCTTGGGAGGTATGTTTTCTCTTTTCACAACAGGCATACTTTGTAATGTTTTGCATTTATTGTGAATAGAAGGTCATCATCCTCTTTGTTCTGAAGATACGTTCTGTAACTGCAGATGACTTTTTCCTTTTTCTTTTCTCCCTTCCAGTATATTGGTTGCATATTTCATTTCCAGTTCTTCATATCTAGATCTCTTATTTCCATTTCAATCAAGTTCACTTTTAGTGATGAAAATTTTTACTTTTAAAATAGTCTAATGTTCTTCACTATGATTTAACAGATTTCAAAAGCAAAATAATTGCAGTAATAAAGTGGCAACTTTGGCTCTTTTAATTGCAGGGAATTGGATGCACCAAGATTACCAAGGGTAGGAATGACGATTCCGTAAATGGGAATGTTGAGACAAGGGCATATCTTGAGAAGAAGCTTGTATTCTGCTTTGGCTCTTATATTGCCTCGCAGCTACTACTTCCGTTTGGAGAGGAAAATATTCTTTCTGCCTCAGAGCTGAAGGATGCTCAGGAGGTTGTAGCTGTCTTTAATTTCTCATTCTTCATGTTCATCACGACTATATCTTCATCTGACTCTACATGGTCTTGGATGCAGATTGCTACTAGGATGGTCATTCAGTATGGGTGGGGTCCGGATGACAGTCCAACAATTTACCACCATGGAACTGCGGTATTAATCTTCTAATGTTTGTGATGTTTTTATCCATTGCAAGGGGCACCACATTGACCCACAAATAGGAATGACAGGTGGTCGTTGTCACCTCATGTAGCAGTTACCATTTACCTTGTTAAAGTTACCCCATTCAATACCTTCACAACTCAATATTTTTACAAATAGAGATCTTTTAGGTTCACTCTTCAAGTGCTCTGCTTCTGAACAATTTTGCTTTGATAGTGCCTTTTACCTTCTCCCCAGTTTACACTAGAACTTGATTTAGACATCTGTGAAAATCTTCTCTTCTTAGTTGTTTTAACTCAAGGATGATATCTACTGGAAAACTCTGTATATCCTACTGATCCACCACCAGTTATGTTTTTTTCAGTTCTCTATTTTGGATACTGGTTGGACTATATGTACTCAAATCTCTTTATATCTGCTTAATTTTTAATATTGTTTGAATGAAAGTAATTCAGTTAATATCAAGAAAACTAATATATCACAGATGATAGCCATCTTTTAGAAATCATTACAAGAGCAGTGTAGTTGGTCAGTCTTCAATGGAAATCCATGCTTTGCGATATGGTTTTTTCAGCAAATGGGGTTGGGATGTGGGCTCTAGGAAGAAACTAGCACCACAAAGAAACAAACCAAATATCTGAGCACAAGATTGTTCACTTTTGAGTGCTTCAAGTTGTTGTGTATCTCCCTCTGCATCTGTATCATAATGTCACGCAGAAGTTTATTTATTAAGTCTGAGAAGCTTTCTTCTTAAATACTTATGCTGCAAGCATATTTATCTCATGATTATTTCACAGGCGACAGCTCTGAGTATGGGAGACAACTTTGAATATGAGATGGCTGCTAAAGTTGAAAAGGTATGTTACTTGTGCGTGATTGTCTAAGATTGTAGTGCTCTTTAAATATCCATATATGAGCTAAGCCTGTTTCCCCTTCAGTTGCTTTTTTCTTTTTTAAGTGCATTATACTTAAGAATACTCTTCCACCCTCCTTACCTTTTCAATGACTACAGCCAAGCCCCTTCCCCACCACTGCCACCTGCTGACCTATTTTACTCTCTCCATTCTCCAAGGGGATATAAAACGAAAATCCTACTTTTTGACAGAATTCATGGTTTTGGTGTTCAAATGACTGCATCCAAAAGAGACTATACTTTTCGGTCCACTGAATTTTCCTTGTGAATAAAGCTGCTGATGTGTACTTTCTTCTTGCACTTGTTGTTCAAACTGGTATTAATATTGAAAATTCAAATTAATGATCTGTGGTGCCAAGCAGGATGTTGCAACTGCAACTCATAATTCTATTTAAGTCAGTTATCTTAATGCATACTCCCTCTATTTCTTGTTAATAGAGGCATTTCTTTTTGGCACAAAGATTAAAAAATAGATGATTAATGTGTTTAGTTGAGAGAGGATTAAGTAGAAGAAAGAATAAGGTAGAGAAATGAAGAGGGCATAAAGTAGAAGAAAATGTTTGCAAAAAATAGAAATAACTCTATTATGTTGAAACATCCCAAAACAGGAATACGACTCCATTAACGTGGAACACAGGGAGTACATTTTTTCTCCTACAATTTCCGTTTCTACCTAGAAATGTCATTTCTTAATCGACATAACTGAATGTCTGCAGATTTACAACTTGGCATATGACAAGGCAAGAGTTCTGCTTCAGAAAAATTGTTTGGTCCTGGAGAAAATTGTTGAGGAACTCATTGAGTACGAAATTTTGACAGGAAAGGTATGTATTCAATTTCCAAGGTGAAGGCCTTATTCTTCAAGCAGCATTGTGAAAACTAGTTGAGAATATAACTGGGCTTATTTTAGGGTAACTTTGTTTCTATTTTTTATTTTTTAAAAATTTTACTTTACTTTCAGGGCTTCTCTTAATTGTTGTGATGATGTCGAAGAGATATGTCAAACTTATTAGATCCAAAGTATTTTTATGCTTGGATTAGTTTTATTGTTAAAACTTGAACTATGTTTAGTCTTAAAAGTGAGTTTTTTTTTATAAACCAAACAAACTATCGAAGTTACAATATACTTAGATTATAGAAGTATTTGATGCTTTTCATATCGAAGTAAGTGAGTTTTTGTTGCTTAATTTTTGTTCATTAAATTAAAAATTATGGTAAAGATGCCCATATTTATATTACTGCTGAAATACACCATCATTTCATACTTGTTTTGAAATCTTAAATTTGCTGAATAAGATGATTCTTTTGTCCTTGGGAATGCATGAGCAACTTATTTGTTTTTTGATACAATAATTTTTCTACTTTTTTTTTCTGGCAGGATTTAGACAGAATAATTGCAGAAAATGGCGGGATTAAAGAAAAAGAGCCATTTTTCCTTTCGAGCAGCAGTTATGATGAGGTATGGTTATGAAGCATATAAAAACTATTGGAATCAATTTCTATATCTTGCAAAAAAAATGATAGTACTAGAATTTGTAGAAGCAAGGGTGCCAACTAGCACCCGAATAGCTAAAAATTCCAATGCTTATCCACAGCGCGTTTCATTTTTTTCTTATTCAGCAGTAACTTGAACTGAATTTACATTCTTCTTGAACACTAGTTCAGTCTGTAAACCACATTAAAAAAAACTGTTTTCTTGATTGCAGGAAACATCACGAAGCTCGCTTGATGGAAACACACCAGCAATTGCCCTTTTAAGTGCGGCAAATTAGAACTGGTTGGATAGTTTAGGACATAGCTTGGACGGCTAAGCTGCTAAAGGGGGGATGAAGAAGTTAAAGAGGCCTGTAAAAGGAGAGAGTGTATTTCAGTTGAGATTTGAGAAGTGTTGTTTCAAATTTTCCTTCTCAGCAGTCAGAAAGAGGTACCAATTGTGCACATATGTGAAAGGCAAATAGATACTACAGTAATACTTTTTGTTTCAATATCTTAGATTAATTCTTAAGATATATATTTCCAGAAATATTCATTTTGTACCATAGATGCCTTGCATCTTCTTCCACGGAAGCTGTTCATGAAATTTGAAACGCTCGAGAGAATATTTTTTTCGTTTTAGTTACAATTGCATTAAATATCAATTAAAATAATGGATCAGTGAGCAATTCAATTTGAATTGCTGCAAGTTTTATACCCTCAGACTTATTCGTTTCAAATTTCTTAATCTGGATATGACTTGCTTTCGAGAACTACCATATAATTATTTACCCTCATCATATGAATACCCCTATAATCTCTTCCTTTTTGGTTCTTAATACAATAGATGAACCAGTATTGTAAATAAATTCTTTTGATCATTGTTAAGTTACCACCTAAAGATTACCAATTCCATATTTCAAACTAACGTCACTATCGATTTCGATGTACTGATGAGTAGTAGTTCTTCCGGTATTCCCTAAAAAGACTCTTTATAGGAGTAGATGACATTAGTTTTAATGCTCAATTAATATATAGTATGAAAGAGAAAAAAATGATGAAGTAATATTAATTAAAACTAATGAGCTGTGAAGAACTAATAATAAAAATATATACGAATCAAATAATACCCTATTTTTAAGAACAGTGGGAGTATCTGCTTAACATCTCCAAGAGTTGCTCCGGTCCCCTTGAAAGTAATAAGGCGAACAGAGATGGATGAATATGAACAAGAAAAACAATCTACTTCCCATAAAAAGTACTACTGATGTTTTAAGATAGATACTCAAAAGCAATATGACAAGGAGCAAATCCTTCATAAGACCAGAACAATAGACTAAAAATACATGCAGCTCAAAACGGTATGTAATAGGGGGGATGTGATTGATCAGTAAGTAAGAAAATGGCAAGCAATAGAGACGAATGCCCCATCATATAACATATGCGCGGACATCTTCAAACCCTTATGTATCAACAGCTTTTATCGAGTTACGATCAATCTAAGTTGTCATCAGCATTACCATTGGTCTTCGTGCGGTATTGACGACCTGGTTTCTGAGAACTACGTGGACCTTCATCAACAGCTACGTGGGCTGGTTCATCTTCTTCCATTGCAGAGATCTCACTTTCTTGGGTGTTCTCTGCTGTAATATCAAAAGACCAGCGTTTGTTCTCAAGATTTTCTCGTGTTTTGAGCTCGCTGTCACTCTTTGCTGTTGAGTCATTTTCAGCTTTCTTTTTTGGAGTGAACACAATGGATTTTGGTAACTCCACAGGCATCTCCTCCATCAACGTATCGCTGTTTCTTTTCCTCAGGTCATGGAAGAAGTCAGCATGTGCTTTTCGATTTGATTCTTCATCCATATTGTCTGATGAATCAAATGTATAGCACGTGTATTTTTTAGGGTTTATAAGATAATCAGGAACCCCTGCCGAATATTTAGAAGGATCAGAAGCCTGTTCAGACACTGAATTATCACTCATCGCACGAGATTCTGGTGCCAAATCACTGGCTGCCTGCTGATCCTCATGAGTACTACTTTCAGGTCCAGCCATGAATCTAACACGTTTCTGTGATTTGGTGTCCATCGAAATATCTCTTTTTCTCAGGATCGGCTTAGGATTACCTATACCTAACTCTCCTTTTTTTATATCTTCAGCATCCAAATTTGTGGCCATGGAGCTATCAGAAAGTTGTAAACCATCAAGTTCTCCAGTAGCCTCTGCATCTTCTCTCAGTCTAACTTTTGCAGCCGAGTGATTGGCCCGAGGATCTTTTGCAGTAACCTGGAAAGAACTGGGAAGCTCACCATATCTACAAACTTCTTCAAGTTCATAGTCAGCACATTTCACGTTTTTTAGATATATCCGGTCATCAGTGTCTTCCGAGCCAGCAGCGACTTTGTCAAATTCATCTTCCTCGTCCTGCATAAAACAAAAACAAAAAAGATGAAATTAAAAGGGAAACAAAAAAAACCCATATATGGAAGCAAAAAAGACCAAGAGCAAGAATTATAAATTGCACTATAACAGCAAATTACCAAGTTGTGAAACAGAATGCATATAGTGGACTTAATGACCTGGTGATGAATGTGTAGCATCAAATACACAATGCAACCTTTACCAGCAGACTCAAAATATAACTAAGAATTATTCTGATAGCGGGAAAATTATGCGTGGGGAAGACAATATCATGTGCAACAAGTGAACCTCTTGAAATTCAAAATATTCCACAAATGTATGTCCGTACAGCATTTTCAACCACACATCTAAGGGGCATACAGACAAGCATAAATGCTTTATATTATTTCCATACAGACAAGATGTGAGAAGAGATGCACAATAACACTGATGTAATGGAGATGCATAAAAAGCCTAAAACCTCTTGGGATGCATCGCCAAGATGAGAAGCATACTCTCTGTACCAACTATGTTTACTCAAACTCAAACCCGTAATGTTAAGAACACATGCAGTTAGAAGAGATACTCCTAGATCTCTTCCCCAAGGGACTGTGCAAAAGCTCCAGACAACAGAAATTCACTGCACTTTCAGTTTGATACCAGCCTCTGATGCAAGCTCCAATTAAGCAGTACTGTAACACTATTACCTAGCTTGTATATATACATGACACTTCACCATATGAATGCCCAAAAACACTAAGAACAACACAATTACATGTAATGACATAATATCACACGAAAGATAAAGTAAAACACTAAGAACATATTCCTGGTTCTAAGGTTTTAGGTTTGGTAATCTGCGGTGTGATGACACTGAGGAGATATGGTTTTGCCCATGTATAAAGTTGGCACAAAATTTAAATTCGAACTTAAAGAAAAACAAGAAAACACCATGATCCTTCTTATCACATCTGTCGCATTAAGCAGCAATTAATTTCTAAAATTGAAAAAAAAATGTACATGGAGTTGGCATTTAATTTTCAGGAGTTAGAAATATCACAGCACGAAATCATTTGCAATATAAAACGAGAAACATTGAGCATTATTAAAAATAAAAAAACCTCGTAATCAAGGGTGCAGTCGCGCCCAATATTGGACTGAACTTCCAAATACTCCTCAACGCCAGATTCGCCACCACCGCCGTTGTTATTGTTACGGCGTCGTTTGGCACCGTCAATTTCCTCGCCCTCTTCTTGTTCTTCTTCCTCCTCCTCCTCCTCCTCCTCCTCTTCGTCTTCCTCTTCGCTCAACTCGTTAAGATCCGATTCTAGGTCAAAGGAGGGTTCAGATTGGGCGCGGTCTTTTCCTTGTGGAGTAGTATCCTTGTTGCGATTCCATTCTCGGCGTTCGATTTCTTCATCGGTGAGGGACCAGAGGGCAGGGCTTACGCCGGCGGATGGCGCCGTATCGTTGCCGAGAGCGCCGAAGACCTTATCTACGCGAACTCTGAAACTATCTTCCATTGCTGCGTCTGGGGCTATGCCAGATTTCTCTATATTATTCGATTACAATCGACACTTCTATATTTATAAACAAAATCTATTTCCAATTCTAAACATAGGAAATTATTGAAATACAAGTATTATAAGGCGGTGGTTTAGTATCCTTCCTTGGATTACAAAATATTTATTCAAAGATAATAACTTATTGGGCCATCCAAGAATTACTCCAATGTTTAAATTGCATAGAGGTCCAACTCCTAACAACTTATTTATTCCTATTTCCCCGTCCCAAGATAAGTGACTTGTATTCTTTTTTGGTGTCCCACTATAAGTGACTTATTTCCATTTTTAGTAAAAAGTCATCTCTCTTACTTTATTCTCTCTTCTCTCCTCTACTTTTCCCTCTCTCATACTTTACTCTCTCCACTTTAACTTATTTAAATATCATTCCTTAAATCCTGTGCCCAAAAGAAGTAGGTCACTTATCTTGGGACGGAGGGAGTATTATTTTGAAATGCCCAATTCTTAGTGTTTTTTAATTGTCACATCCCATTAGTTTTGAGTCGAAGCATTTTTTAGTAGGCTATTTTAAGCTAGAGTGGTATTTCATTCGTTCCATGATAAGTTCCATGTTAATTGAGTCATTTTTTATTTTACGAAATTCTAATATAATTGAATTATTTTAATTTTTAGTTAATATTAATTTATCTCTCTTACTTTATTTTCTCTTCGTCTTTATAGCACTTTATTCTCTTTATTTATTCACCGCCCACTTAACAAATTATTCTTAATCTCTGTATCAAAAAGAAGAGTCTCAATTAACAAGAAACGAGGAAATAATTTTTAAAAATAATTAACATAATTAAATTTCTTAATTTTATTATCTCTCTTATTTTATTCTCTTTTACTCTATTTTTTTAAAATGTAGTATTATGTTTCACTTTACTTATTCTCATTCAAAATCAATTTATTAGTATTTCTTAATTTTTGCATATAAAAATTACTTTATATTCTCTTATTTGTTCTTATTTAACTTAATTCACTAAATAATTATTATTTTATCTTAGTAATCCAAAGAAATACATTAGCATTAATAGAATATAAAAAAAAAAAATCATTGATGCACCGCAACATACGCAATGAAATTACACCGAAGCATATTTAACAATTTCAGTATATTATGTCAGTTATCAAAATTATATATAGGACAATCACATAGACCTGAATATTAAAAATTAAACTGAAAGGGGAAGGTGTCCAAATGGATGAAGGTATGGATTTTTTTTTGATGTTTTTTAATTTATTAATACCGTACATTAAACTAGATTGGCAAGCGTAGTAGAACTAACGTTCTCTCTCCGATGATAACCGCATCTCCAATAGCGGCTAGCCCACCGGCTAGCCGATTCGCATCGCTAGCCGGTCAGCCAGCCGAACTATTGGAAACGGTCCGCCGCGAATCTGCGAAGAAACCGGCTAGCCCACGCCGATCGGCCATCGCCCATTTTTCGTTTTTTTTTTGAAATTTTTTTAAAACCTATATCTACGCGATTTTAGTTTCAGTTTCATTTGCACCACTTGTTTTAACGAGTTTTTTCTCTCTCTAAATTTCTGTACAAGAGCAACATCGAGCGATGGACAACAACAACGAGTCCAGTCCGGCGACGAGCGGATCTCAGACTCCCACAGTACCCGTGGGATCTGGATGGGGCCAGATGGGCGGGCAGATGGGCCCAAGGTTTAACGTCCCTTGGCAACAGTTGATGGAGATGATGGCGGGAGCGCAGGGGGGGATGCAGGGGGGATGCCGTGGAGGATGTCGGGCGGGGTGCAGGCCAGCGGCGGGCAGGCAACGCCGGGGTGGGGAGGTATGCCCCAAATGCAGCAACAGATGATGAGGATGATGTCGGTATGGCAAGGTGGTCGGCGAGTCGTCACAGCCCGCTGTTCACGACACCTCCACGCATAGAAAGTGGACGGAGGATGAGTACGTCGGCGTGGCCAAGGCATGGTTGTCGATTTGCGACGATCCGCTGGTTTCGAACAACCAGCGGGTCGTCAACATGTGGGCTAAGATTAGAGCAGCCTACAGGAGGGACTGCCCGCACGGAAAGGACTACAGCGGGGAGGAGTGTCGGAAGGGGTGGGAACGCATCGGGGCCGCGGTCGGCCGTTTTTTCGGGGTTGTACGCCAACGCCCTCCGTATGCTGACTAGTGGGCAGAATGAGGAGGACGCCCGCAGGATAGCGGAGAGTCAGTTCCCCATGCCGAGGATTTATAAGGAGTTCACCTTCTGTGAATGCTATGTGCTGCTGAAGGACTCCGAGAAGTTTCGGGCGGGGTGCGACGGATTTGGGTGGCCGAAGAAGCAGAGGTGAACTATTCCGGCGACATAAAGGCGGCGGCGGCGGATCCCACGACCTCCCCCGGATCTTTGAGGAGTTTCCGTCCCCTCCATCCTTTACTCGTCGCCCTTGCCCGGTTGGCCAAAGCGGGTGCAACGGCAGCGAGGGGAGGATCCCCCTATCCCCCAGGAGGTCATCTCGGCACCCCCCCACGCGCGTACACTTTATTCTCGCGTAAAAAAACGGTGGAACGGATGTACAAGGTCTTCCAAGAGTGGAGGGCCGCAACTGACCCCACGGAGAAGAGGTTCCTTCAATCGATGCTCGAGAACATGCAGGTGGATTTGGATGCCACGTGGGCACTGGTGGGGGGCTCAGACGTGGGCTCAGATACCCCGGGTGGCGGCGGCGACGACGAGGAGTAGAGAGCGGCGGGATCGTGTGTGGAAGCCCATTTTTTTTAAAAAAAAAAGCATGTATTTTTTTTTTATCTATGTACATTTTTTTTTAATGAAATGAATGAATTTTTCCGTATATATGTCTCGTAAATTTAATTCTGTAATTTAATCGTAAATTTTATTCCGTAAATGTAGTTTCTTTTGAATTATTTAATTGCGGCTAGCCTATGGCTAGCCTATTTACTTAAAATGATGAAATGACAGGTGGATTTTTAGTGCTGATGACGTGGTAGGGAGAGAGAGTAGCTAGCCTGTGACTTTCCTATTGCTATTGGAGATGCTCTATTCACCATCACTTGAAAGTTGAAACTAATTGCATAATGCAGTTGTGATTTCTTTTATATGAAAATTACATAAAATTAAATGTGATTTCTTTATACTAGTACTAGGGGTGGCAAATCGTGCGTGTCGGGTCGTTATCGTGTCGACACGATAACGACACGAACACGATAACAACAAACACGAACACGACCCGTTAAGAAAATCTCAAACACGAACACGAACACGACCCGCTACTCTCAGACACGAACACGACACGAACCCATTAATGACACAAAAATAAGTATTAAAAAATGAAAATAATAAGAATAATAATATTAAAATATTATGTGTTAATAAGAATAATAATATTAAAATATTATGTGTTAACGGATAACACGAACACGACACGAACACGCATTGCTAACGGATAACACGAACCCGACACGAACACGACCACGAACACGACACGAAATTTTCGTGTCCTTAATGGGTCGACCCGATAAGGACACGAACACGATAAGCTCTGACCCAAACCCATTAATTTCGTGCCGGTTCGTGTCGTGTTATCGTGTCGTGTCAAAAATTGCCAGCCCTAACTAGTACGGAGTATTACTTAATATTTTCTAACGTTATTATAAAATGGTGCGATAATTATATTCGTGAATTACTTTCAAAATAACATTATGAGATGAGATCATCTATTGAAACTTGCAAGATGAACACACCATCTGGAAGAATCAAACGCACCTTTCAAACATCACTACATCGGTATTATTAACTATAATCATACAATAAAAAAATAATGGCAAACTTAATTACATCACAAAATCAACCAGCCACTTGAATAAAATAATCTTTTCCATTTCCTTCTTATTCCAAGAATTCTCCATGCTTACCAATTACCCACCCCCATTTTGCATACATAATCATATAGGAGTATAAATTTAAAAGCATAGTAATTAAGCATTAATTTCATATGGCTTTGAAGCTGAGATATTTGTCAAGTTGATTACGATCGCGCTTCTCTAACACCACCTTCAATCCATACTTCATGTACATAGTCAAGGCCATCTTAGGCACCACCGGGTGGCCCTCCACCACCACCACCCTATACCGGAGCAAGATGGAGGCGGCCGCGAACTTCATTTGGTAGTAGGCGAAATCCTTGCCCAAGCAAAGGCGAGGGCCCCCGTTGAAGGCCGTGAACTTGTAGGCGGACTCGCTCATGAAGCGCCGGTCGCGCAACCACCGCTCCGGCTTGAATTCCCTGCAGTCACTCCCCCAAATGCCCTCCATTCGCCCCATTGCGTAGATCGCGTACACAACTTTCGTGCCCTTCTTCAACACCGTTCCATCTGGGAATTTATCATCCTCCAACACCTATTACATTCATTACCAAAACTATAATCAATTTTATATATTGAGTTTATCTATTTTTTTGTCCTAAAGGCATTAAATAATTCAGTAGTAAATTGACTATTTTGTCTCATCATTTGAAATAGAAGTTAGGTAATCAATACTCTATCCAATATTCATTGTTTTATTTTTTGGGAATAAAATATCCTGCAAAAGTATTCCGCCGATCGAAATGTGGCATGTCGATTACCAAAAATTACACGTAGGTTACTCAATCGATGTGTAATTTCGGCTTTCACGTTCATATTTCGATCACTAGAAAATTTTTTCCATGACATTTTTTTCCCAAATATAAAACGATGGATACAAAATCATAATTACCTAAAACGGTGGGAGCTTTTCAAGTAAACATTTCAAATATTGGAAAAAGTTGACCATTTATCAGATAATTTATTTCGTGGACGGAGAGAGTATTACTAACCTCCTTGTGATCAACAGGGACAGAAGGATAGAGCCTAAGAGCCTCAGACAGTGCAGCATGCAAGTAGTCCATCTTCTTCACCTCCTCCGGCCTCAACACAACCTCCTCCTCCTCTCTCTCTACATTTCTCTCTCTAACTATCCCACAAACCTCCTCCAAAATCCTCTCCTCCACCTCCGGATTCTGCCCCAGCAGCCAGAAGAACCAGCTCAACGCCACCGACGACGTATCCCTCCCCGCCAAAATGAAATTGACGCAAATATCCCTCAACAACTTATCCGAAAACGCCCTCCTCCCATCCTCCTCCTTCATCCCCATGAAAACAGTCAACAGATCCGTCCTCCGCCGCCGCTCCGCCCCCTCCGCCGCCATCTCCTTCCTCCTCTCCCTGATCACCTCCTCAGCGAAGCCGTCCACCCCCTTGATCGCCTCCCTCAGCCTCCCCTCGCTCCCCGCCCCCATCCACCGCATCGCCCGCCACACCAGCGTCGGCATCACGAACCGCGCGATCGTCGCCTCCGTCGCCGCCTCGAACGCCGCCGCGAACGGGATCTCCGGCAGCCCCGGGCGCAGGCACCCCGGGTCCACCCCGAAGGCGATCATGCACACGTTGTCGAACGTCAGGCGGAGAAGGATGTCCTGCAAATCAATACACTCGGATTTCTCAATCGAATCTTCTAGAACCGGAAGCAGCCGCGCGTGGACGAGCTCCAGTAATGAATCCGTCGTCATGCGGCGGAATTTCGCTGAGTGGAACTCCAGGCTCGCCGTCTTCCGCTGGCGCTGCCATATCTCGTCGTCGGCGCTGAAGATCCCATCGCCGAGGAGATCGCGGACGGTGGCGCGGAAGTATTCGCCTTTCGGGAAATTGGGGAATTTTGTCTTGAGAAGGTATTCCAGGTTGCGCGGATCGGATGTGACTATGCAGTTGAGGTTGGTGAACCACGGCCCCTTGAACATGAAAGTACCATTTTGCCCCTTGAGTACATCCGAGATCCACTCGTACATGTTCCCGCGCAGGCCGAGGACCAGGGACGGGAGCATCCCGACAAAGGGCCAGCTCGGGAGGCCGTGGCGCTTCCTCTGCCGCAGGCAGTGTATCACCACGAACACTGCCGCGGCCAGGAAGATCTCCATCTTCTGTATCTCGCAGAAGAAGGAGAGGAGGCCCGCGGCCGACACGCTCGGAGCGAGGTCGTAGGAAGTCGTGTTCATGATTGTGGAATGAAGGAGGTGGTGGTGGTGGAATGAGGAGTAGTAGTAGTAGTTGAAGAAATGGTAATTTGATGATGGAGTCATGTGTTTGAGTTATAGTAATGGGTAGTAGTGTTTCTTGGCGTGCATGAGTTTGCACATAGGTTTGATTTGGTGAGCGGAAAGGGAGGCTGCTTTTTGAGGTGAATCACTATAAGTGGGATTTCTTGCAAAATGGGATTAGAATTTTGGGGTGAATGATTTTGATCTAATTCTATGTTTGGTTTGAAACAACTTATTCTAGTATTGTGATTTGACTGTTTTATGTTTGGGGTGTAATGGGGGGTTTGGTGGGAACAGTTGGCCTAAGTGAATGATTTTTTCCTTTCATAGCTTCGTACACGCTTCCTTGGCCGTTGGAAACATATGTATTTATGTTGGTTAGCTACAACTTTGGATATGTTATTGTGTATCATAAAATTTGTCTAGTTGTTGTTTTTTTAGTTTTTGAGTTGTGGAATTTGTTAACCAAAGCTTGATTTTGATTGTTGTTCATCTTAAATGAAATAAATTACCTGCCCTGTGATGTGGACTTCTCCGATGCAAATATTTTTCTTTCAAATTATTATTATTCACAAACCACGTCAAAGACATACAAAACTAATTCATTTATTTATTTGTGGTGAATCTTTTGCATCAAGTTTTTTATCAATCGGTATAGAGTTGTCAGTTGGAGGTTTGGACATGTATAAGATTAAGCTCAAGTGCCAATACAATTTTAGTAGTATAATGTGACAGTAATAATGACTGTGGATTCCATTAACTATAAATAGAAAAAATAAATGAGATTTAAATGACGAACGTTTAAAATTAGCTAAATGTGTCAGGATTGGAGGAGTAAGAGGGTGAATAATATTATTGTCCATGTGTCAAATAAAATAAAATTGAGGCGAGCGAATCATCAAACATGAAAAAAATATCCAAATTAATTTCATTTACCGTATAGTAGAGTAATGAATGTTTTTGTCTTAATCTTTTTATCAACAATAGTAATTATTTTAAGGGCCCTAGATAAATCAGACGGTTAGTGATCAACGTTTACGTATCTACCATTTTCTACACGATTGCATAATATGATTCTCACACATCATACTATAATTGATCTCTTAATCCATCAGGAATTCTAAATTTCTAATCGTTACACCTATAAGGCTATAACTAGTGCAAAATATTTCTATTGTAAATTAACCTAGTAATTAATATCTTACTTTTCAAACTTGTACATCGTAATCGTAAATTGCATTGAATTTAATTAGAAGTTACGAATTAATATAGAATAACAAGAATTACTAACATGGATATTTTAAAGTATAGTTTTGGAATTTTAATTAAGTTAAGAGGATTGGAATGTTTATACCAGTAATTTTGGTAAATGAAATAACGAATGATTAAATATGATTCATAAATAATCTATTTTTGTGATATAGGTGTGTGCGTTTGCATAATTACTTTGGACTTACTGTGTGACGTTAAGTAAATATAGAGTATATGTGCATATGGTTATTACATGTATAATATGCTCCCAAGTTTATTATGAATCGAATAATGCGAGACAACGAGAGATCTATTTTGTCGATTTTTAACATTAAATTATTTTACAGTAATTTGTTAATAATATGATCAGTTGTATAAATTATTATTGTGAAATGTACAGATATTTTAGATTTTGAAATTGAATTGATAAATTATAGAATTAATGTTGAACTTACAAAACAATAAAACTGAAAAAAAGATCAGTAGGATATCTAACAACTTAGTAATAAAATAAAGCTACAAATTTTTTTTGGCCATTTAAACAAAATAAAGGGAAGCTTGTTCCTTCAACTTATATAAGTTTGGAAACAATTCAAATGGATGTCCTAAATTTAAGACAAGTGTTGGTAATTTAAAGTGTTGGGTTTAGGTGCACGATTGCTAAAATATTACTGTATACATCAACACACACCGTGAAAGATAATAACATTCCATTTCCCCTTAAAAAAATTGGAAAACATAAGGAAAAGAGAAGAAAGTTTAATGCATTCATCACTCACCATTCTTTATTCCACCCACACTTTCAGTTTTCACAAAGTAAAAAGGAGAATAAAATCTTCAAACATCTTCACTACAACATTTGGATATTCTTAAAGCTTGATGTTTCTTGACGAACTAACCCACTCCTTAACTAATTGTTGGATGAGATCTATGGATATTTAAAATTGGGAAAATATGTGAGCTATGTTGAGAATTGTGGACATTTCTTTTTAATTGCATGTTATGTATGTGTTATAAAAAAGGATATTGATCCTTAAAATTAAGAGTGAATTGCATAAAAGGGCCATAACTTTTAGGCTGTTGCATCGTTGATCCCTAACAAAAAAAATCCCATCATAGGTTTTCCGAATAGGAAAGGACGACGGAGGTGGAATTGGCGACTTGCTTCCTCGAGGAAGGGTGGAATAACGAGCGATCGAAATTGAATCGTCGGAGAAAAAGTCGTCGTCGTCGAGGGTTCCAACGCGGGAGAGGTGGAGGAAGGCACGGCGGCTGCGGAGCAGGGGTGGTGGCGGTGGTGGAGATGGGAGGAGGCGGAGAAATCGAGGCAGGAGAGGAGGGATTTCAAGGAGGGGTCGTTGTCGATGAGGGAGGAGAGGTAATAGGAGGCGCTCTGGACATTGGAGCGGAAGGTGAGGGGGAGAGAGGAGAGGAAGACGAAGGTGAGGATGTGGGAATAGAACAATGATGAGGTGTGGCGGAGGATTTGCGCGGTGGTGGTGTGGCGGAGGAGCGGCGGATCGCGGTGGCCGTCCATGGTGGAGGAGGGTTTATGGATTTGGGGACTTTGGGTTTGTGGAATTTTTCAATCTTCAATCTGGGGATTTTGAAATTAAAACAAAAACAAAGGAAAATAGGAAGCTCACTCTCTCTCTGCAAAAAGCTTGATTTGCTTTAGTTGGAATTTTATACTAGTAAAATAAATGTTGATTTGTTTTTTTTTTTTTCTGTTTTGAAATAATATATTTCTATTAATTGTGACAATAATAGTATTATGGTTGCTTATTTTAAATAATTTTAGCTGTTGGTAGTTAATGGATTAACATTTGAGAATGTTGGGGTCTAAGTTTAGCTAAAAATATTAAAATAAGAATATAAGTAGGTTTTTGACTGATAATTATTGTTGTACTATAAAATAATGAATCAATTTGTGAGAAGGCAAAGGCGTTGCTGTCAAATTTCGATACAGCAAAGACAACAAATTCAAATTCAAGTCACTATTAACACATAAATGAATGATTTTTATATTTCAATGGAAACAGGTAGGTGATTCGAATAACTTGTTTGATTTTTGACATCTCTTACACATCAGCTTGTAGTCAAAGTCTAGGTGTGCAGAATTCTGCATGTTTGAAGCATAACTAGACTAAATTGCCCTTCAAGCCATTTGGGCATTTTCGTCTGAAAAATGGCAAAATATGCAAGGTTTGTGATTTTATATTTTGTCAGACCCCTATTGTGGGATTATTTTTTGTTATGGGTCAACGGTGCAACAAGTCGAAAAGTTAGGGCCCTTTCATGCAATTCACTCTAAAATTAAAATCATTAACTTTAGCCAAAATTTGGTATTTTGCACGAACTTTAAAATTGGTATAAAATATCACAAAAATTTACATTTTGTTTGTTATTTCTCGTGGCAGGTCAATCGCCATATCAATTAACTTACGTGCATTTTTTTATCCTACTTGGCAGTTGGCACTATTATATCAATGTAGTTTTCTACTTGGCCTTTTTGATGTCGAACTTAAAAATTGCTCTAAAATATCATAAAAATTTTATGGTTGTCCACGTGGAGAAAAGAAGAGTGTGGATAAAGAAAAGGTTAGAACTCTTTCTGCCCTTAAAAGATCTTTCTATAGGAAGATGACACTAACACTTGAAGTTAGCAAAACCATACTTTGTACGTGGGTAAAGGTGAAGCAATTTAGACCCCGTACAAGTGCAGTTAAGCCACATCTAACTTACCTGTATAAATGGCACGATTGAGATGGTGCCTCAGTCAACTCCAACAACCATTTGTGAAGGTAAAATAGCACATAATGACATGCACAACATAGCTCATATAGATGAGAATTGGTTCTATATGACAAGGAGTGCAGAAATATACTACCTCTTGCATGATGACGAAGAACCATATAGAGCATGCAAGTCAAAGAGGAACATCATTCCACTTTAGCTGTGCGCTGTCTTACAAAAACATCTTAACAAATAAAATCCCTAATCCTCTAACTCTAGAATAATACTAGAAAAAATTTCTAGATAATTAATTATGACAATGTACTAGAAAAATATCTTTGAAAAATATAATAAGACTAGAATTTTAAAAACTGGAAAAAAATAATAGAAGATTTGGAAAAAAAATATTAGAAAATTTATAAACATTCTAAATATCGACATCTATATCTATATAATATATAAAAGGAGTGTTTTGGGAATATTCGCCCATTATGAAATTTTTGTAATATTAATGAAAATAAAAATAAACGTGGAAAGTTTTAGGAATATTCACAAGATTGCCAGAAATTTTCTAATATTAATGAAAATAAAAATAAAAGTGGGAACGTTCATAGGTCATGGGGAGTGTTTGCCTCTTCACCTCTTTTGTAACTCCCATTCCATTAAGTGAGGGGGGATAAATTTGCGGCCTCGCTTGGCATTAAAGCAAACTCTGGCGGGGGACCCAGGCGACGAACAGTGCAGACCGTGGCGCAGAAAGATCTTATTTTTCTCGCCGCAATCGATAACTATGGCGTTCGAATTTAGTTGGGTTTCGCTTATGAAGGTTTCGCTATTTCTGCTGCTGATTGGGGCTATTTTAGTTGCTTGCTTCACCCTCCCTGTCGAGAAGGTTGGATTCTTCTTTTGTTTTTTCTATTTATCGCTAATGATTTGAGTATCTTTTAGTTCACTTGATTCTGCTTATTTAGGGGTATTTTTTAAACTTTTGTTTTGTATGTTGTGCAATGTAGTAAATCTTGGTTGCTTTTGCGCAGTTCATGTTGCTTAGTATTTGTCTTTGATTGATGCGGTTGTAGATGATGTGGTCTTGATTTTACAAGGGTCATTTAGCATATAAATATGTCATTTAAAGGCTTGAAATAGTTGCTTAATTGAGTTTATTATGAAGATATAAATAGTACTGAAGTGTTCAGAGCAGATACTCGTGAAATGAAGCTTAACCTGGGCGTTGGTGCCTATCGGACTGAAGATCTACAGCCGTATGTGCTCGATGTTGTGAAGAAAGTAAGTTGCTTCATCCTCTCTTGTATGTGTTTGTACAACAACTACTTTATTTCTGAGATACAATGATCGCCTAGCATATTTGATTTGTTGAGAAATTACACTAAATGTTATTTCTCATAAAAGAATTTGTAGGCAGAAAATCTTATTATGCAAAAGGGAGAGAACAAAGAGGTACATAATTTTTCACTCGACAAGTCTGTGATTCATCACTTATGTTTATAATATGCATCACAATGTGCAGTACTATCTGCCAATCGAAGGTTTGGCTGCATTCAACAAGACTACAGCTGAACTATTATTTGGAGCAGAAAGCTCTGTTCCTCAGCAACAAAAAGTAATGGATGAAGTCCTATTCTTGTGACTAAGAATTAAGAATCTCCAATTATCCAAGTTGAAGTAAATATAATCATATCAGAATTAGAATATTGTAATAATGCTATTTAAAAATTACATTTAATGTTACCGCTGTTATGTAATTTATCGTATTAAATAAATAATTAAATTAAATTATAATTTATATTTTCTCTATTTTATTAATTGACAATTATTATATTTATAAATTCACTTTTATATGTCTATGTAGATAGTGTTTTTTAATAAATCTAAAATTTTCAATAATTGATAATACATAGTACTTTTATTTAATTTTAGGAGTTTTATCAAATAATGGTAGTGAGTTGTATTATTTCTCAATTTAAACAATTTGTTACTGTATTATTTTGTACGAAGCTAAATTATTATATGGATGTTTTGGTGGTAATAATTTAATTATAAAAAGTTAAATGAATAGTACATAATTATCAATTTGATAATCTCGGTATAGTGTGTCATATTATTTGTGAATGTACTTATTTTTTCAACTACTTTGTATAAGGCTAAACTGCTGTTACACACATATTATTTATACTATTTTATGACATATATTACTTAATTTTAAAAATTTAAACTAATACCCTACAAAATAAATTAATTTCTGAGCATTGCATGGGTGTTTGCTCAATTTTATTAATGTTTTAGTCTTTACTTTCCTTTGAGAAGTCATCATATTTGGTGTTTAGATTATTTTTTCTTATTATTCGTTTCTGAAAAATATTTGGGTCGTGCATCGCACGTGGGTGGATACTAGTTGTATATAACATAATGTATTTGAACAAAAAAATACTGATAAAAAACAAAAAGTATACTCAACCTGTTACCTGCAGCACATTAAATTTTAATATCCAACCCACCTTGTTTCTCGTTGTTGTCGGGAAGCGGTACCCGATGGGTATCGAGTCGGGATAGGAATTACCCGTTACCCGCTACTCGTTTCAACACTGCTACTATCCGCCATTAAATGCAATTTTTTTTTCGGCCGCCATTATAAACATAAGAAAGAAACATGGGCTGGCGAACTGAATAAAAGAAAATTTGAACCGTTGAGCCACCAAAAAAATGCAAGAGTATAGTACTATTTTGGTCCTTTACATATGGCCGATTTATGATTTTGGTCCAGAACATTCACTTTTCAAAAAGTAAGTCCGAAACAAATGAAAAACGATATCGTTTGCGTCCTTTTTTGACGGCACCGTTAATTCTCGACGGTCAACCGTCAATTAGCGAAAATTTGACCGGATTAGACTTAATCTGAGATTATTAGTTGGTTAATTTTATGTTAATTATTTTGCTAATAATTCAATTTTTTAAATATTTTTGAATATGAATAATCAAACACATTTTTCACTAAGTACCCAAACTGGAAATTCAAAACGACACTTTCTCTCTTTTCTTTCATCTCTCTCATCACTCTCTAAGAAGAACCCTAGTTCTTCATTCCGACCAAGAAGCCCGATTCCGACCAAAGCCACCTGATTCCGACCGATTTCGACCGATTATTGTTGGTTGCCATGAGTTGGAAGTCGCCGTACCCAAACCACCGTTACACCGAAGGTCTCGGCGACGTGAAAAAATCATATGCGAGGAAGAGGAAGAAGGCTGAAACGAGCGATTCTCGAAAATCTGACACCGAACAAGGACCGTCAGCTGCGTCGGGATTTGTGGGTTCTAACCCTAGCTCCGACGCGGATGTCCATTCTTCTCCGAAAATGAACCCTACTTCTTCAGTCGGTGACCATCGAGCTTCTCCAGAAAGCGACCCCGACTTTGAGAGGACGAAGAAGAAGGCTCGATATCCCCGTCATTTTCACCAGAAACCGCCGCTCCATCTACTTCGTCGTTCTGAACGGAGAAGACCTTCGCCTCAAATTCCAGAACCTCCTCGTTCGCCTCAAATTCCAGTTCCTCCTCCTCCGCCTGAAAATCCAGTTCCTGAATTTCATTCAGAAGGTAATGTTGTTTGAAATTTGTTTGAAAATCGTTTGATTGCATGTTTGCTTACTAGGGTTTGCATTTATTGGTTGTGGTGTATTTAATATGGTGTTGTCTTTATTAAGTGGTCCCATTGAGTATGATTTGAATATATGCCAATGATTTTGAGAATTTTTAGGGTTTGGTGTTATCTGGAAAGGGTTTATTTGTCTGCATATAAT
This sequence comes from Salvia hispanica, assembly GCF_023119035.1. NCBI lineage: Eukaryota > Viridiplantae > Streptophyta > Magnoliopsida > Lamiales > Lamiaceae > Salvia > Salvia hispanica. The sequence goes on from NC_062967.1 coordinate 47,147,531, forward strand.
TTTGACTTGTGAAAGGGTGTTATGTGGACTGGGTGTTGGGGAACCAGACGACAGGGGACCATTTTTCTTGTCTGTAAATGTGTAGGACTAAGCTGATATGTAGAGCATAAATATGTGACCAATATGTTATCTTATATTGTTTAGTTATGATGACTGATATCATCTTACATGCAGATGGGACCTTCGTTACAAGATTGCACTACAATGGTGTCCTTGAGGAAGGGTTTGGGAAGAACTATGTCAATGTTGAACTTCAATATGTCCACAACTGCGATCCAGACAAATGGTCGAAGCTCGAGGTTGATGATGTGTTGGAGAAGCTGGGGATGGATGTGACTGGGTTAGAGTACTTCTATCGGATTCCTGGGAAGAACTTCGAGGATGGAATGGTGCAGCTTTTTGACAACAAGTCTGCAATAGAAATGGCAGAGTTAGGGGTCAGGGCTGGGGTGATTGATGTATATGTCATTCACCCCGGGGGTGTTGGTGAGTTGTTAACGGGCTCACAGCCTGTTAGTCAATTAACACAGGAGAAAATTAAAAGTCCAGTTAGAGTTACAGAGCGTATAGATGGTTTAACCGCAAGTGAAGACGATCAGAGCAAAGAGGAAGGTAATGCTAAGGGGTATGGTAATGGTGATGATGGGGGGTCTGGTGATGGTGATGATGAGGGAACTGATGATGGTGATGATGAGGGACCTGATGATGGTAAGGATGAGGGAGCTGGTGAGGGTGAGGGAGCTGGAGATGATTGGTTAGTACAAAGTTCAGCCAGTGATTATGAGGTGGAGAGTGAGGAAGGATCTGAGGAAGAGAGTCTTGTGGCTGTGAAAGGCAAGGGGAATGGTTCGGGAAAGGGGAAACAAAAGGCTGGAAAGGGGAAGGGAAAGGCTGAGGCTGTGAGAAAGGGAAAAGGGAAAGTTAAGGATGTTGTGAAGGGAAAAAGAAAGGGAAAGGGGACCTGCAATGAGAAAGGAAAGAAAAAAGAGAAGGCTGATTCCGATGACGACAACGCGGGGCAGCCTACATTTGTGGACAGCGACTATGATCTGAGTGATAAGGAAGAGGACAACATAATGACTTCTCAAGTTGAGGGATGGAAGAATGTTGTTAATTCTATGAGAGTCCTTGGTGATTTAGATGATGGTGGGGAAAGTGACACTCTTCGGAGTGATTCACCTAGCTCGGACACCGATGAGGCTGACTTGGCGGGCGAGGGTGACTGTGATGTCGTGCAAAATCTGAGCCGAAGATATAAGCCTACCAAGGACAGAAATGATCCAAGGTTGGAAGTGGGGTTGCGGTTCAATACCAAGGCCGATTTTACAGACCTTATACGTCATCAAGGTGTCCAGTTGGGTAAGAAGTTGAGACTCAAGAAGAACGACAATGTTCGTTGTATTGCCTACTGCAAGGGGTTGCTGCGAAGTAAGAAGGTTAAAGCTGGTTGTCCTTGGACGGTTTCATTGTATTATAGGAGTGAACTTGGATGTTGGCAGATTGGAGCTCTGCGTGATATACACAAGTGTGGGGGTGCTTCTTACAACCACGGTTGTGCTAATGCCAAGTATTTGGCACGACTATTCAAGGAAGATATGAGGTTATTTCCTGGGATGACAGTTGCGCAATTTGTGGAGAAGGTGCATATGGAGTTGAAGATAACAATTTCGGTGGGAAAGGCGAAGCGTGCAATGGCACGTGCGAGGAAACTGATCGAGGGCGATACAATCCAGCAGTACAAGAGGCTGCATGATTATAGGGCAGAGATCTTGAGGACAAATCCAGGGAGTACCGTTGTCCTAGCAACTAGGCGCCTATCGGATGGAACTGACAAGTTCAATGGAATCTACATAGCTTATGAAGCTTGTAAGACTTCCTTCAAGCAGCATTGCAGGCGTATTATAGGATTGGATGGTTGCCATCTAAAAGGACAAGGGAAGGGCATACTCCTCACTGCCATTGGATTAGATCCGAATGATCAGATCTTTCCCGTCGCCTATGGTGTTGTAGCCATTGAGAATACGGATACTTGGAGTTGGTTTTTAAGTTTGTTGGTTAAGGATCTGGACATAAAGGATTCGAGCAAGTGGACATTCATCTCGGATAGACAGAAGGTACACAATTACATTGTAAATTTGTGTGGTTTTTTAAGTTTGTTGGTTAACTATTAGCTAATCTTCTTTCTTCGTCATGGGCAGGGCCTTATCAATGCTGTCCGAAGCTGCTGCCATAATGCCGAACACCGCTTCTGTGTGTGGCATATGCACAACAACTTCAAGAAGGTGTTCCCATCTCCAACGCTAAAAGACAAGACTTGGGAAGCAGCTCGTTCAACAAATGCATACGCCTTCGAGAAGGTGATGGAAGAGGTGAAACAGCTGAACACTTACCGTGCACACTGCCAAGGAGAGCTGGAGTCGTGCTTTCTTTGGTTTTGAGGCCCATTGTGACATTCTAGTCAACAACATTTCAGAATGTTATAACAAAGTCCTATTGTTTGCGCGGGACAAGCCCTTATGGCATGCTGGAATGCATCCGAATGTATTTGATGGACCGGTTCACCATCCGACGGAAGATGGCTGCAAAGTTGGAGGATTGTGTCGGACCCAAGATAAGGAAGAAGCTTGAGAAGCTAAAAGAAAAGATTGGAGATTGTATGGTGAGAGAGGCTGGTGAATGGGTGTATCAGGTGAACACCAAATTCAATGAGCAGTTCGTGGTGGATATACGGGATCGGAGTTGCAGCTGTAGGCGTTGGATGTTGACCGGGTTACCGTGCCCACATGCGATTGCTGCTATTCAGATGACTGGGGAGGATGTTGACTCCTTTGTAGCTAAATGCTACTCAACGGAGTCGTTGCAATTGGTGTATGCGCCCATCATCTACCCGGTACATGGACCAGATATGTGGCCAAGGACTCCTCATCCCGATATCGTTCCACCTGACCTTACCCGATTGCCCGGGCGTCCGAAGGGAGCAAGGCAAAAGACGACTGAAGAGCTAGCTGCAAGAAGCAAGATCAAAGCAAAGGCAGCAAAGATAGCCCGCCAAGTTGTCACAGTTCGAGATGGAGAGGATGGACGCCAGAAAATGTCGAGGAAGGGACTGATGCCAGAGTACAAGTGTCGGCTTTGTGGTGAAAAAGGACACAACAAAAGGAGATGTCCCCAAGGCATTCAATTGGGCAAATCGAAAGGTATAACTTTTTTTTTTTTTACCTATTTTCATTCAAATGTAAACCCTAACCAATGACACTTCTTTTCTAAACTATTTGTAGGGTCGACGGTTAGGAGGGAGCGTAATCGTGATCAGGAACAACAGACTTGTACATTGTGCAACCAACCCGGCCACAATAGGGCAAGTTGTTCAAGTGCCGTTGCGGATATGTTTGAAGAACCTGGCTCCTCAAATGCTGCTGCCTCTATTCCCGCGAAGAAGAAACCACCAAGCAAGGAGAAGGGTGTTTGATGTTGGCGTTTGACTTTAAAAATTGTGTTGTGTTGTGTAACAAATACAATGAATATTTGGTGTTGATTGTTTTGTGGATTTGATGGTTTTTGGGGGTTGATGGTGTTAAGTTTGATACATTGCCTTATGACAATATTTTTTTGTAGATGTAACAAGTAACTGCAGTTGTTTTTTAGCATGTATCAAGGTGTAAATGGCTTATGACATTACCTTATGACATTACCAGGTTTAAACAGCTTATTTTGTGATCTGTTGTTTGATGCGTATGAAACCAACATCACTCACAAATTTTGTACATGTAACTCTGAATTTGGTGTGCTTAAATGTTCAGGACCAAATGGAAGTAAAAAATTTATAAGAAGGACTACTTTGACTTATACTTTAGGATTCTCCAATTAGGGCTTTCTGGCGATTTAGAACATCACTATAGAATTCAAATACGAGCAACACAACAACAAATTCAAATCTACTTCAACATTCAAAGAGGATTCACAAATACTACATCACATTACTTGAATATACACATAAGTGTTGCAACAACAACAAAACAAAGAACAACAAAGCTCAAAACATTGATTAATTTCAGGATTTTTTTCATAATTTCGGTCAAATTCAAAGCCAGCTCGTCAAAAACGGCACCGCCGACCGAGGATGACGAAGAAGAGGCCGATTTGGTCCAATTTGGCTCGTAATTTCGACATCACGATTCGGCTCGCACCACTTGAAGAAACCGCATTCCTTCGTCTCACATGTGAAGTAAAGCTTCCCCCTCGATGGTTTGCCTTGTCCGATGACAATACGGAGTGCCGCCATCTTCTTACAATAACAGAAAACGTAGCTAAATCGGAAGTCTGCGAAGTCACGGACGCGGTCGACGGAGACGGAGTTCCGGCTACACGTTGAACGGGCCATGTTCGAAGGTGTTTGGTTGTTGCAGAGATGGAGAAAAAGAATTAGGGTTCTTGGGGAGGAAGAAGAAGAAGAAGAATGAGCGGGAGAAGGGGGGAGAAATTATAATGAAATGAGTTTTGGATTTTGTGTTTATTATTATGAAATGAGTTTTGGATTTTGTGTTTATTATTATAGTATTTTAATTTAGGGTTTAAAAATGTAAAAGCCGAAAATTAAAAAAATATATAAATTAGCTACAGTAATTAAAATAAGCTAATCCGGTCAAATTTTCGCTAATTGACGGTTGACCGTCGAGAATTAACGGTGCCGTCAAAAAAGGACGCAAACGATATCGTTTTTCATTTGTTTTGGACTTACTTTATGAAAAGTGAATGTTCTTGACCAAAATCATAAATCGGTCATATATAAAGGACCAAAAGCGAATTATACTCTTAAAAAAATCAGACAAAGGATCAACTAGATCACTATTATAGAATGGTTAATTCACAATATATTAGTGGTGTGATATATACACAACATTGCAAAAGGATCCAATTTTCGGCATCATTGCACCAGTTGTATTTACTATAGAGTTCAGTTTGTCTCAAATAAGATGACACATTTCTATTTTTGGAAACTTTCTTTCCAATTAATATACTCAACCATTTTTTCTCTCCCTAATTACATATTCAACTCCCTTTCTCTCTCCATTTAATAGTTACACCCACATTTTCTCTCTCCAATTAAACACATTAACCAACAACTCCTAAAATCACGTGTCGACTAAGAAATGTGTCATCTTAGCCGGAACGGAGGAGTAGTAAACAAGGAGGAATATGAGGATGTAAAGAAGAAAGCGACCATTCTAGTAAACAATGAGAATGCAGCTGGGTAAACAAGGAGGATGGGAAACAATGAGGAACGGAAGGAGATAGCAATTATGGCATAATCAAGGAAGAACCAAGGAAGAAAACAAGATTAAGATCATCCTGTTTTCAACATTTATGCTCTCTCCGTCCCAAGATAGGCTTAGTTATATTCCTTTTTGGATGTCCAATTATAAGTGGGTCTCCTTTTTTAGAAAAAAATCTTCTCTCTTACTTTATTCTCCACCTATTTTATTCTCAATTACCTCTCTACTTTTCTCTCTCTCATACTTTCTTCTCTCTACTTTAACTCTTTAAATATCAATTCCTTAAATCTTGTGCCCAAAAGAAATGTTTCGCTTATCTTAGGATGGAGGGAGTAATAAATAACGTTCATGGTACTCCCAAAATAATCAACATATACTTGGGCCATATATATGAATATTTGTGTTGGAATAATCCAACAGTCTGCATCAAAATTAATAAGAAAAATATAGACTCCATCTGTCTCATAAAAATATAAGTATTTAAACTGGCACGAAATTAATACAGAATTGGTAAAATAAGAGAAGAAGGAGAATGGTAGTTAAAGTTAGGGGTGTCGAAACGGATAGCGGGTATTTGGTACCCGCACACCCGACCTGATACCCGTCGGGTATTGGGTGCCCGCTACCCGACGGAAACGGGTAACGGGTAACGGGTCGGGATCGGGTAATCATATTTTCGGTTTCGCGGGTATCGGGCGGGATACCCGATAATCCCGAAAATTACCCGATTTTAGTTTAGTATTTTGTAATTTTTAATATTAATATAATTTTTAAATTATCCCGGTCACACTTAGATTTCAATATATAATATTTTTATCTATGTCTAATGATTTGTGGACTCTTTTATGTGTTTTTAGGATGCATCAAAATACTATATTAGTATGGAAGACGATCAACAAGTTGATGATAATGCAAATAATGAATAAAAAAGTTTTTTTCATAAAAAACGGGTTGGGTCGGGTACCCGTCATGTCGGGTGCGGGATACCCGACTCGTGTATCGGGGTAATACCCGACATAGTGCGGGGCGGGTATCAGGACAACAATTTTGGTCAAAATTGGGTGTGGGTACCCGCGGGTACCCATTTCGACACCCCTAGTTAAAGTAATATAAATGGATAATGAAACTCACATTATTATTACTGTTTAATAGGTAGAAGTAGTTGTAGTAGTGGGTCATATTGGTATAAGTTGTAAATAAATTGATGTATATAGGTAATGAGTTGAGAATAACTTTCCATAAATGGAAATGTTCGTATTCTTATGTGAAGGAAGAAAATAGAAAGTGCACATATATATATGGGACGAAGAGAGTATTATCTTTAAAAAACAAAAAAATTTATGTGAAATACTAGTTTGTGAACCTTGTCTCGACAATAAGACAGAGAGGTTGGAGTAGTGAATACTGAATAGGCTCCGAAAATCACATAACTCATAAAAATAACAGTTCTATTTTGAATTTCTATGATTTCTAGGACAACTTAAATTATATCCTTGGTCACAAAGCGCATCAAAGCATATTATGAATTTTTTTTATGCGGCTAGAGCTTTGCCTACATTTTAGCTGAGCAGAATAAGAGGAATCTACACTGAGAGCTCCGACGTGGCTACCCTACAAAAACATAAATAGGTGTATGAAAAAAATAAAGGAATTAAGATCATCATGTTTTCAACATTTAGGACCTGTTTGATAAGTTGGTAATGTACTTGTATGACTATTTTCAAGTGTTTGGTGTCATAGTTAACATATCATGTAAGCTTGTGTTATCCTATATGGCTCAACCAAGCCTGCAGTTTTTCCTCAAAATACCAGGTTATGTATCTCACAAATTTGGTCATATAGCATTTTCGCCTCATTTCTTGTCTACTAAACAACAACAAAAAAAAAACTCTAATCTGAGCTTATCTTGACACAAAGTTTGCATTTTTTTATCTTACTTTGCATATATTCTCATATCTCATCTTTCTTATCAAACGGACACTTAATATGTTAATGAAAGATACAGACACATAGTGAGACTACTGACAACAAATTTTTTTCAATAACAGTAATAAAATAGTACTTTCACCTCAACATCTGTAAGCTCAAATTCAAATATCTAACAATCATTTGCTATATAAGGACCGTCTCAATTTACTCACAATTCATCCCACAATTTCAAGGACTGTTCAACTCCATTTTGCCCTTAATAGTAGTATTTTTATTCCCAGTTCAACAAATTTAACTAGCATACCTTAAAAGCATATGGAAGACCAAATGATCCAAAATGTCCATGCAATTCTGAAACATATTGCAGATGTATAGATAAAACTTCACCAAGGTGATGTTGTTTTCCATGCGACAAGATAAAAATGATTGTGCATTTTGACATAGACAAATAATTTAGTAAATAACGTTCATGGTACTTCTGAGGTAAAGTCAACAGATGTTTGGGCTCAATAACGAATATTTGAATTGGAATAAGTCATAACACTTTTTGTGCTATCTTTTTGTCAACAATTTATTCAACAGAATGCATCTCACATATCATCAAATTTAATAAAAAATTTATACGTTATCTTTAAAAATGAAAATTTTCATGTGAAAATAGTAGTTTGGCCACCTTATCGGGGCAACAAGACAGTGAGGTTGGAATACTGAACGAACTTTGAGAATCACGTAACTTATATATAACAGTTCTATTTAAAATTTTATGATTTCCAGGACAACTTAAATCATGACCTTTGTATACAAGCCCATCAGTGGATTTCTTATGTGGATCGAGCTTCGCCAAAACATTTTAGCTAAGCTAGAATAAGAGGAATCAACATTGAGAGCACCAACAGCGGCTTCCCTACAAAAAAGGGGACGGCTTTGGATACGCAACCCTAGAAAATAAAAAGAGAGAAAAGGGGAGGAGTCATCGGACTGTCCTAACGAATCGAGGTTGAGGAAGAGAGAAATGTAGGCGGCGACTTAATCGTTGTGGTAGAACATTCGAGGACCTTGCCCCATTTCCGTTCAATTGGCGATATGGAAGCGAGACATGAGAGAAAGTGAAAAATTAGGGTTTCTGTCGTGTCAAGACATGATATTACCTTAGTCACTTATGCTATGAGCCACATGTCCACAAAACATTGAGTTACTTAGGTATGGCTCTGTTTTTATCGAACCCATGTTTCCTTCAATAAAACATTTGGGCCCACTTTTTATTTTACTTGATTCAAACTTCACTTATTGGATTAATCCATTTACATTGTTTCGATAATATAGTAGTACTAATTTTTTATTATCTCCTACATGGCTATTTACTTAATACTCCATCTGTTCTACAATAGAAGTCCCCATTTGACTCGGCACAAATTTTAGAAAATGTAAATAAAAGTGGGTTGAAAAAAGTTAATGGAATATTAGTCTCACTTTTATATTCTCCATCCGTCCCTGAAAAGTATGAACATTTGGTTCAGCACGACTTTTTTTGTATAAACGGTAAAGTAAGAGAGAGATAAAATGGTTGTGTAAATAGTGTTAGAGGAGAGTGAGCTCCACATCACTGATAGTATAGTGTAATGGTATATGTTGTAAATAAAAAAATGTGTAAGGTAATATGTTGTTTAACTATTCTAAAACTATAAAGTTAATGCTTTTCAGAGACGGCCTCATAAGGAAATACTCCGTTTGTCCCACTTTAGGACTCCCAGTCAATTTTTGCACTTGTTTTATAAAAATAATAATAATAGTTAAAGTGGAGAAATGGTAAAGTAAGAGAGGGAATAATGTTGTGAAAGGTATAAAACGAGTGCAGAAAAGTGACTGGACTCCTAAAGTGGGATGGAGGGAGTAGTTCATATTTTCAGGGATGGAGAGAGTATTAGTTTTATAATAAAATCTTAGTGAAATGAGTTACTGGAATGCGGAATGACAAGCTCCCCACGACATCCCATCTGCAGGCAACCCTTCACGCCGTCGTTTGACGGCTCCAGTGAGGTAAGATCTCTCTTACTCCCTTTATCTTCTCACTTCATCATCTTTAGATTTATTGCTTACTAGTACTCCCTCCGTCTATTAGAAATGGAATATTTGGTTTCCGGCACGAGATTTTATGCAATGTTGTTTTGTGAGTTCATGTAGAGAGAGCAAAGTAAGAGATAAGAAAAAGTAGAAATGATGTTATTTCCATTTTAGAAAACATTTCATTTTTAATGGGACAACCCCAAAAAGAAAAACGTTTTATTTTTAATGGGACATAGAGAGCAAGAGTATATTGTTTAGAGTTAATTATTTAGAAGCGATATTGTTTATCTTGTGAATTCTCAGCTTTCGTGAATAATTCTTTTCATTTAGTTTGTAATCTTATTTACTCATTTCTTTCACAATCGTCCAGTTATCGGTTCTAGTTCAATTAAAAAAAAATTACTTCTCTATATTAATTACCATCATATTCTTGCAATAGTTATAGTTTAAGAGACAATCCTCTAAAATAGTACTCCCTCCATCCGGCATTAGGAGTCCCAGTTGAATTGGGTGCGAGTTTGAAGAAATATTTGAGTGTGTGGTAATGGAATGTAGGACCCATTTGTATTATTATTTGCTATTCTTTGGATGTGTTTTTACTTGTGCTCTTTAGTGTTTTATTTTATAATATTTTTATTTCACTTTTTATGGAAATGTCTAACCGGGACTCCTAATGCCGGACGGATGAAAATGGTCAACCGAGACTCCTAATGTCGGACGGAGGGAGTACTACTAAGGAATGAACACAAATTATTTGTGTACCCCAATAGAGTTGTCAACTGGACCGTGAAACAAAGCGGGCCTGGGCTGGGCTCATCAGTTGAGATGGGCTCGAATTGGGCCATCTTGTAAACCCAGGCCCGGAACCACCCGAAGCCCAGCCCAGGCCCGGGCCCATCAGAGGCCCACCTTCTATAATTAGTTTTTTTTTTTATGTAATTAGGTGATTAATCACTGATAATAGTATACTCCATTCATCCGCCATTAGGAGTCCCATTACTTGGAGGCACGAGTTTTAAGAAATGTTAAGAAAAGTGGGTGGAAAAAAGGTTAGTATAATATGAGTCTCACTTGTATATATTAGTTTTAAATGAAATGTGAGTGAAATGAGTTACGTGAAGGTGTGACCCTATTACCATTTATGGTAAAAGTGAACCGGGACTCTTATTCCCGAACGGACTAAAATGGAAAAACGGGACTCCTATTTGCGGACGGAGGGAGTATTTATCTATTTATGCATATCACCTTGTGCACGAAACATGTTAATTTTGTTTATATCATTCCAATATTTTGGATGTCTCCGAATGGCTCAAACAATAATAGTTTACTATCAACATAAGTTTCCAACTAAATCATGAATGAAATATTCAATCTTGATTATATCTATTTTTTTTATAATTTTTTTTTATCAAAGATGTAATAAGATGATTTTGAAGTTTAACTTTAAGAATATTACGTATTCAAACCTTAATATATGATGATAATTATAGAATTATTTAAATTTGTTCAATAGTTCATATACTTGTAGCTTTAAAAATACAACATCAACCCATATGTCATCATCTACTAACAAAATAAAACTAACAATATTGGTTAAACCTTTAGTTATATACTTACTTTTAAATAGAATAAAGAACATGAAAAATATTGTTGACATAGAGCCAATAAATGAACTTAGACACATTATTAAATTTATATTTAGTTAATGTGATATAAAAATGCAAGTTATATATTTTATTTTTGCGTATAATACATTTAGGATATCTTTAAAATATTTAAATAAAAAATTTAAACAAAGCCCAGCTTAACATGCCCCGGACCAGCCCAGTCCGGACCCATGCGGCAAATGGGACTGGGCCGGGCCGTGCTCAGCAAAATTAGAAAAGGCCCAGCCCAGCCCGCCTCAGCCATGAGCCTGAGCCGGGCTGGGCCTCAATATAGATAGGGCCCGACGCCCGGCCCACTTGACATATCTATTACCCCATGTGAATGGAATGGATCACTTATCTTACAATTATGGCGATTGAATTTTTCAAAGCATGTGAATCACTAAACATATACTCCTAGGAAGTAGTACTCCTAGTAGTAGTAGTATATAGTAGTATAAAGACATTTTACACTATAATAGTCATTCGATTTTCATCCTCCTCAACCGTTTTTAAAATAATTATACGTATAATTACTTGCAATTAACATTATTCAATGGGTGACCTAGCTCTATCAGTATACACATTCGGCCTTTGTTTTTTAGGGAATGATATCCATTTTTAACTAATTTTGTTTTCCTTAGTAGTTTGAATTATAGAATTAACTCATAATCGACTATGCATCACCATCACATAACTTGTTTATAGCTTAGGAAATTTCGTATACTCCAAAAGACTTCCCTTTCAATGTGAATATATATGCGCACAAATATTTTTATCGCAAAAATCTAAAACTTCCTCACCGTAGCATTATTCTCTTTTAAGTTCATCCTAAAAGAATATGCATTTCCTAATTTTAGAAAGTCTTTTTCTCTTTAATGATTTAATGAGGTGGAACTCATTCTTTGATAATAATATTTTATTACTTTTTATGTTTGTTTTTCTCTGATAAAACTTATGTTTGTCTTTTTCTTATTTTATCAATTTTGTATTAAAATCTATATCGAATTCAAAGTGCATATTTTTTTGAAGACGAAGACACGGAGACGAAGTATATATGCATACATATTTTATGAGACCGCCTACATTCTTAAATTCTAAACTCTAATCCACCACCATCATCACAATCCATTTATTTTTTATTTATTATATATTTTTTTTAACTTACAAAAATAATCATCTCTTCTCGGTGTCCTTGTGATCGGCGGAGCAACCTATCGGTGAAACACGATGCGCGGCCGACTACCGGAAACTGACGTCGTCCCCTCGAACTAGGACTCTTCTTCACTGCGTGTATCTCATCATGGCTCCGGGGCGGAGGCGCGGAGGGAAAGGGGCGAAAACAAAGAGCGAATTGAGTTTGGGCGATCTCGTTCTTGCCAAGGTCAAGGGATTCCCTGCTTGGCCTGCCAAGGTACATTGCGATTCACGTTTAATCCTCTTCTATTTCTTTTACATATTGTTTTCTCTCAATTTTGTTCAAATAATGTTTTTTAGGAATTTATCGTATTGGGAATTTTAATTTTTCATTGTCCTCGCATTCACTTGGCTCATCACTTTTATGGGGTTGCCCTGGGCTATTGAGAATTTGAGATGGATTGCAGAGCAGTCTAGGTGACGTAGATAACGCGTATTAGGGCAATATAGATGAGCGGAGTGTGATGTTTGATACTGCTAGTCTTCTAGATCCACATGTAGACATATATACTATCGGGGCACTATCGGGGCACTATGAAGGTCAGCAGGTGAGGCTTTAGAGTTAGGGTTTAGAATGAAATAACCAGATGAATTTGGGGTTAGAGTTGATGAGATGGGTTATCTTGATGTGTTATAAGCTCCTCAGGGTGCCATATTTGTTTTGTATTTATTCAAGGTTTCTTTTTGAGCCATTGTATGCTTAACTATCTTTATACTTCCATTTAGGATAATGAAATAATGTGTTTAGTTTTAAGCTCCACACTTAGCGCATATAAATATATATATTTGCAAACGATTCTACTCTTGATTATTGGCCATTGTTCTTTTCTTGAGCATTTGGTGTCACATGTGTTGTATTGTCAAATTGTCATGCATGCACATGTTATCTAAACTACGGTTTGTTGCGACTGGGAGTTTTCTTGTATGTGTTAATCGATTGATTGGGTAACCTTTCATGGCATGAAATTCCAGATTAGCAGACCTGAAGAATGGAAGCATGCTCCGGACCCGAAAAAGTACTTCGTGCAATTTTTTGGTACAGAAGAGATGTGAGCACTTTCTGATTTTCTTCATACATGTGTGAGCGGAGTTTATTACTAATAACCCTTAGAAACTTTAATTTCATATCTTTAACCTGCTAATGCACAAACTTAAAAACTAGTACTATCACTTTAGGAGAATATCAATTTTGAGTTTTTGTAATAGTTGAAAAAATACACTGTGCCTATACTGCAAGTTGCTTGATGGTTTTTCTTATTACCGCCAAGGCCTAATATCTTCTTGGTAAGAAAGTTTCTATATAGTGGCAACCTGTTTGAACATAGGTGGTCAGTGGCAGAGTGATGTTATTATTCTTATCAGTTTGGTGTTCTAGGAGGCGTATAGGCCTTTGTGTAGTGATGGACATGACATAATAGGAGGTAAATATATAAACAAGCAGCAGGGAGCATAATAATCTGTCAAGTGGTTAAGAGAGCATTTGGAATTTTTGGTTTTTCGCTTATGTTTCTGGAGAAGAGAGTGCTTGCTTAAGTGATTTGGTTCTCAATCAAGGAAATAAGTGGAATGTATCAATTATTTTCTGCAGTTTGATGAGCCATTCTCAGTATCAAAAGAAGATATCAGTTAGAAAATACTAGTATATCAAGAGGAATTTTGATTAACCTCTATTCTGGAAGAATTGCACTTGGTCTAATCATGCATTGTAGTCAGATAAAAGCTTAAAATCAGCCTAAGATCAAGGAAGCATAGGTTTTGTTCACCATGCGCATTATTCAAATGCTTGATATAGTTTCCATCTGGTGTCTAAACTTGTCAAATGCTTTGGTTCACTAATGCTTCCACTGCAGAGTCAGTCCTTATTTTAGTACAAATCAAGTGGGATATGTCCTTTTATTTGAAGTATTTCTCGATCTTGTTTATCTACATTATTAGACATTGATCATACGTAGTGATTGATGTTTGCTATCTATCTCTTCTTTCTTCTATACCAAGTTGCCAACTAGCCCCAAATGGCTGCTGTTAGTTAAATATTTGATCTGGAAGGTGCTTTTGATTCATCATGTTAGTATATGTTGACATTTAGTTTGCTTGTTAATGATCTCACACGTGGCACTCTACGGCTCTCCTAACATTGATTTGATATTAAAGTATTAGGAAAATGAAATATTATCATGTTCTTGTGCAAGCACCATTTGTCTTGAACTCTGTGGTCTTACTTTTTCTTTTAATAGAGCTTTTGTCGCTCCTGCGGATATCCAGCCGTTCACAAGTGAATCCAAGAACAAACTGTCTGCTCGATGCCAGGGTAAGACAGTCAAATATTTTGCCCAAGCTGTGAAGGAAATATGTGAAGAATTTGATGAGTTGCAACATAAAAGCTTAAGTGGTGTAAGAGATGATAGCAATGCAGATAATCTTGCCTCTGAGACACATTCAGTTGATACAGTTACAGGAGAAGCCTCAGAGGTTAGTTTTAAGAATGGGAGGGACAGTGAGGGGCCAAACTGCAAATTAGAGACAGCAGGACTGAGTGATCTAGACCCTAGGTCAGAGCATTGTTCAGAAATACTTGGTGAGATGGATAGTCAAAATGTTAAGCCTCACTTGTTAGATGACATGAGCCATAGTTTGTCTCCACATCCATCTTTGGGAGATATGAATAATTTATGTACGAAATCTGCTAATCTGGTGGAGAAAAATGGTGACCAGAATACATTGACAAATGGCAGCCAATCAAAGCTGGCAGTGGATCCTAAGAGGAAGTACGATGATGCAAAGCGCAGAAATAGTGATGTGGTTATATCACATGAACACAATGAAGATGTAGTAAAACTAAAACAGGCTTCTGGTGGGAATATGAAGATGTCATCTGCAGATAATTCAATATCAGATTTAAGTAATGGCAGTAAAAGGAAAGGAAAAAAGTTGCTGACAGGGAAAAGGCATCCAGCAATGGCAGATCATGATTGTGTAGATGCTGAAGCCATTCCTGAGGACAATAACGAAGTAATCTCTAGGAAAAAGATGAAGCTACAACATGACCAGGAAAAGCAAACTTCTCGGAGCAATGAAGCATCACTTCCTCCCAAGATGGACGACATTGAGGGTACAAGGTTAATATCAGGAGGGAAGCCTGAGTACCAACCTTCCAGAGCACAGCCAAGTACAAATGAGTTCAGCAATTCTCCCGATGAAGATGATCTCCCTCCAACAAAGCGCCAACGCCGAGCACTTGGAGTTGTCTCAACTTCTACTTCATTCTCTGAAAATAGACGGGTAAGTTCTACATCAGATAAAAATAACGTGGTGCATTTGAACAAGGTTCAACCTCCAATAATGCAGCTTCCAGCAAAGAGGAGAGCTGTCCGCCTATGTGATGATGATGAGGATGACGAATTACCTAAAACTCCAATTCATGTAGGATCTACCCATAAGGTATCTGTTACACCTCGGGTTTCAGATTCCAAAAAGAAAAATGCTAAGCGTGGGGAGACACATGGAAACAGTCATATGGTCATGAGAAACACTGGAACACTCAAGGATGAGTTCAAAGATCAGGTACAATCTTCTCAAGTATTCACTAAAGCTTTATCACCAACTGCTCAGCCAGGCATGGAAAAGAGCACTCCAGAAATATCTGCAAAGCATGTATCTCCTGTTCATCCCCAGTTACATACTGAAACCATGCCCTTGTTAGAGGCTAAGCCAGTTTCAGGCTCCCCCGAAAGGTCCCCTCGATCTGTTACTGCTGCCAGACCATTAACAGATTTACGAAAAAAACAGTTGACCAAGACACCTGGTAGTGTGTACCAGAAGAAAGTTCCACTAGTAACAAACAGTAGCCTTGGTACAGCTCCTAACAGGCTAAATTCTTCTCTAAATCAATCAGCAACTGAAAGGAGTAAACCAGCTTTGTCTGGTGAGAAAAAGAAAACCACCTCGAGGCCAAATTCCCAAATCAATGATTCTTTCCATTCAGTTGGAAATACAGACGAAAGCATTACCTCACATAGTGAAAGGTAATTAGATGTTTTTGGTTTTCTATATCTAATTATCTTCGTTACTGTTGCATATCTGTGTCCTAAATCGGGTTTTATCAGGTTGGATGGTGGTAAAGCCACCAAAATAAATTTGCCGGTTGATTTGGCGACTTCAGACTCGGCCATGTCAATGAAAAACCTAATTGCTGCTGCTCAAGCGAGAAAGAGACAAGCAAACTTGCATAACCCTTATGGAAATCCTTTGAGCCTATTGATTCCTGATGCTGACATTCTTGGGCATAGTCCGAACCCGGCCTCTGCTGCATTAGCAGTTGAGTCTAGGAACATACTCCTAATCGATGGGCAAGACCATCCTACTTCCACTTCCTTTGATGTTCGCCAGTTATCGTCTGTCAATGGACATGAAAATGAAGACCTGGAGGAGAGGAGGGTGAATTCATGCCATCAGGCTACTGGGAGCTCTCTAAGTGGGGGTACTGAAGCTGCTGTTGCTCGTGATGCTTTTGAAGGGATGATAGAGACCCTGTCGAGGACCAAAGAGAGTATTGGTCGTGCAACTCGTCTTGCAGTTGATTGTGCAAAGTATGGGATCGCCAATGAGGTACATCATGAGTACCAATCAACTTTTTTTTGTGTAGGTCATCTAATTCCGCATTTCGTTTCTAACGATACGGTAGATCATATATGTATTAAAGTGTGTCTAGCATCTCCTGCGCATTTCAATTTTATATCTTCATCAGTGCTGGAGCATATTGTCATCATATTTATACTCACTCTCTATCATAGAAATAGGCCATTTGGAGATGGCATGGATTTTAATGCGTAATTAGTAAAGTAAAAGAGAAGGAGAAAAAGTAGTTGAAATAGTGTAGTGGATGGTGAGGCCCATAAATGATAAAAGTAAAAGACAAGGAGAAAAAGTTCCCATAAATGGATATGGACTATTTCTATGGAACGGAGGGAGCGCATTGTATCTGGTCACGCACTCAGATTCTCCTTTGGAATCTTTTCTTTACTTGATTCCTATTTCTTTAAGGGTTTAGGGTTATGAATTTCTGAGTAGAAGCAGTGTGCCAAGTAAATCTAGTGTATATGATATCAGACATCCTTGGAAGTTTTAGCTGTCACACGTGCATTTAAGTTCAAGGATTTTTCAAGAGTGGTTTTGAGAGAAGGGTTACATTGCTTCAGAAGCTGATTGTTCCTTAGTTGTATTTGTTGGTTTTAATTTCTAATTATGGTGACTCAGGATAGGTATGTAATAAGAACAATTTGGCCATTTTGATGTCAATAGAGTTTGAGTTATTGAGGCTGTGAGTAATGAGGAATCGCATATCATACTAAACAATAAGATCAGAATTC
This sequence comes from Salvia hispanica, assembly GCF_023119035.1. NCBI lineage: Eukaryota > Viridiplantae > Streptophyta > Magnoliopsida > Lamiales > Lamiaceae > Salvia > Salvia hispanica. The sequence continues at coordinate 47,165,006 of NC_062967.1, forward strand.
AGAGACTATCTGTATTTATAACTGTCCCCTTATATTTGAATTAATGTTCGTGGTTTTGCATGAACTTCATGGGTTTGAAATATTGTTGGTAGGTTTTTGTTAATTTCACATGCCAGGATTTGTACTTGGTATGATGTAAATTAGGTGCTCCTGTATCACCGGTAGCTTTTACATACTGATTATGACATTTGATACTAAAGAATGAGTCGAAGATTGCTACTAAGCGTGGTAGTTTCGCATATATATTTGAGGACAATTTTATGCATTCACATCTGCTAAATTAGCATTATCCTAGATTGAGATGCATGTTGTAATACGACCAGATAATCTGATGTCACAGAGCCCTGTGTTGCAGGTTGTGGAACTTCTAATCCTGAAGTTGGCAAATGAGCCAAGTTTACATCGCAAAGTAGACATTTTTTTTCTGGTTGACTCTATAACCCAATGCTCTCATAGTCAGAAAGGTATGAGATTGTAAAACATTACCTTACTATGCAAAATACTCTCCTCTCACAGACAAAGGGATACAATATACATGCAAGCCCATTGTCCCACCCCATTGCAGTCTTACGAGTTATGGTAGACGTTGAAGGTTTTTTTAACACAGATAATTATCAACGCTAATCAGATGCTGTTTGTCAAAATACTTCTCAACTTGCTTCGTCTTTGCCTGTTTTTCACTGTTTTTTTTATGCTTCTGGAACATAATTCTGCAGTTTCATCATCTGTTTCCTTAATCATGTGAAACATTTTATAATTCCTTTGTTAATGATCTTCAGGAATTGCTGGGGCATCTTATATTCCAATTGTTCAAGCAGCATTGCCTCGTCTCATTGGAGCTGCTGCTCCACCTGGAGCAGGTGCACAGGAAAATCGACGTCAATGTCATAAGGTGACTATATCTAAATGATAGAAACTATGCAGGCATTGTGCTTCTGTGATTTATTTGCAACCCTTTTAGGTCTTGCGGTTATGGCTTGAGAGGAAAATCTTTCCAGAGTCTGTCCTTCGACGTTACATGGATGAGATAGGAGCAGTAAATGATGGTGGAGCTGCTGGATTTTCCCAGAGACGTCCTTCCCGAGCTGAGCGGGCCATTGATGATCCAATAAGAGAAATGGAAGGCATGCTTGTGGACGAGTATGGGAGGTATGGATTATGAAGTTTACTCAATCCTCTCCTAGAATTTGTCTTCTATTTCCTCTCTTCCCATCATTCCTATTTTCTTAAGCTCTAATGTTTCTGTATGTTTGTGGTGGTTGTCTTTCTATTTCTATCCATATATCGCCTGATGGCATGTAGAGATATTATTTCATATTGTTATTGGTTTAGGAGATGGTTTGATAGCTAGGCGCAGTCTTTATTACTTTTTAAACTGCTAACTTGCTTATAGTTCCAAGATAAATTATGTTAACTTCACACTCAGAGCACACTTTGGGTCTTGGGGAATAGTAAGTTATGCTTGAACAAAGGAACTATGTAGTCCCTAAAGGAAGCTCGCCCTTGGCTGGATTGGTTGATACCTTTGAACTACAGTTTCACTAAAAGGGAGCATTTGCAAGTAGGAGTTGGGTAGTGAAACCACATAAACAAAACGTGCGCCTCAATAGAACCTCACATTCTTAGATTGTGTTTCGAGCAAATCCTGAATGTACCTATGTCTCAAGTCTCATAATAATAAAACCAAGGTGATCCACATGTCTATGCACTGCAAATCCTTGTTTAATGAAAAAGAATTAAATTGTGTGCATCATTTCATTTCACTAGAAGGATATCATATAAGCAAACCTTAATATGCAAGATAAATATCCCTTAACAAGAACGGCAATCCCACCCACATTTATCGTTTGTTTTTTGAGCGAAAACCATAACCAGTTTCCAACCATTGGGTCAAAATTCTAAAAGAGAATGTAGGGGTAGATCCGGAGAGGATTAAAGGGATTTGGCGATCCTTACTCGCTTATCTAGTTTTACGAGTACTATCATTTATACAAGAGTGTAATGGTTTATAGCAGAACCCAAGTTGTGAATACTCTTGGAAGTTCCGCCTTTTGTGGGTCCTGTTTTTATTTTATGTGATTATTGTTTGGTATGTGTCACTTGAAAGTTTGAAATAATTGCTTCTGAAATGGTTTTAGACTTTTAGTAGGCCTGTAACTGCTTTGTTTAATGATATATGAGCTCCTTAGTTGTACCCATCGATATATTAGTAGAATTTTTAATTGAGGATTATACGTTATAAGCATTTTCATCAGAATAGATTAGAGTTATTCTGTGGGGTATTAAGCTATGCATGTAGGCTATAGCTAGTTTGCATTTGTCATGATTCTTAACTATAGTGGATGTATTGTCTTAATTCTGGAACTTTTGGGTACAATGTTCATTTACTGTTCTGTTGGTTCCAGTAACACCACATTTCAATTACCTGGGTTTCTGTCGTCTCATTTATTTGAAGAAGATGATGAAGAAGATAATTCTCCATCAATGCTATACAAGGAAGTTTTAGAAACATCGTCATCTGAGCATAACCTTGCAAATAAGGATCTTGAGAACTGTACTGTTACTCCAAGTGACCGGCGCCACTGCATATTAGAGGATGTTGATGGTGAGCTTGAAATGGAAGACGTTTCTGGCCATATTAAGGATGATAGAATATTAATTGCCAATTGCACCTCTATAGTTGCTTCACTTGAGCCAAATTCAGATGTAAAACTTGAATCAGCTTCTGAAATGTCTGAGTTGCTTCCTTCTCCTGAGGGTTCTCCACCATTACCACCTGGCTCTCCTCCTATGACTCCACCTCTACCTGCTTCACCACCTCCAGTATCCCCACCACCTCCAGTATCCCCACCACCTCCACCTCCACCCTTACCATCATCATCTGCACCACCGCCCCCACCTCCACCACCACCTTCCTCACAACAACTAATTCCTCCACCACCTATCGGTCCTCCTCCATATGTTCAGTCATTGCCACCTCAACCTGCATTGATGTCCCAATACGTTCCTCCAGCTCCGTCAACTTCTCAGCCATTAGCTTATCACCCACCTCCATTACATCATGAGATTGGTGGCACAACCAGTGTAAGTCATGTGGCTTCCAGAACATGTATGTTTATCAGTTTATGTTGATTCAATTATTTTACTCTACAGTTATGTAAAGATTGTGAATATTGCAATTCCAGGGAAATCCACCTATCCATATGGTTTCCAGTACTCAAGGGTCCCATATTGAAGCACCAAGAGGTGAAATATATTCACAGCATTCCTCGTTCTTCTCTCCAGCTTCTGGCAGCAATGCACGAGAACATGTTGGCTATAATTCATCAAGGCCTGTTGAATATGGACAGAATGATCCATGTATTAATCACCATGCTTCACAGCAGAGGAAACATTTGCTGCCAGGTACTGCAACGTTTGTCCATAGACCACTGCATCCTGAGGCCCCACCTCAACAAATATCCGCCCATTTCTCGTATCCAAATCCAGTCATGCAGCATCAATATCCCCCTTATCCATTGCCAGTAGCTGATGGTCCTAGGAGGTATTCTACCGATGAGCAATGGCGGATGCCCGTAAATGATTACAATGCGGATCTTCCCTGTGGAGGGTGGAATGCCGCAGCCCAGCCATTTTCTGGTCAACCTTATTCGCAAGAAGGTGTGGGTTATGTTTTTTGTTCGGAAGTAAATAATCATGATTAGTTAGTCATTTTCAGCCCTTACTTTCAAAATTGTATATCCTCATTGAAAAGTTATGATTGCTTAAATGGCTTTGCGGTAACCACGTAATCTAGAAGAAAGCATATGAATACAGGAAAAGCTGCAACTCTTTAACCAGGAAAAATTTTGTATTTACTGTATTCTTTTGCCTGGTGGTCCTTACCAACAACTGGATAATCCTATTTTCTTGCACCGCTACAATCACATGATTTCTAGTTTGAGCTATTATGCCTTTCAAGAACTAAGGTGGAGTATTCTGTTTCATTTTTTTTCTGAATGTCTCTCCCTAATTGACTAATGACTGTGATCCTGGTTCTTACTGAAAAAAATAGTGGAAGAGTCCCGATTAGTGAAACTCACTTTCTCAGCATTTTGATCTCTAGCAGGTTATTTTCGACCACCTTCAGAAAGGGCTCCAGCAAGTGCCATAAATTTTCGGCCTGCTGCAGCAAATAGTTTACCACCAGCACCTCCAATTCCAGGTGATCTTACTTCTGCAGTTGAGCTGCTTGGTATTTGTGACTTTACCTACCCACAGAGTGCAGTTTATGTTGACCCTCTTGTTGTATTTGTCACAGTTCATGGTGTTCCAATGATGCCTTGTAGGCCGGACATGTCTGCCGTCAATTGGAGGCCAGTATAAGATGACTTTTTGGATATGTGGTGAGTAGTTGGTCTTTCTCCTTTTTAGACTAGCCATATTCCTTGCCAACAATTTTGGTCAGAAAACACTTAAATACATGGTGACTATAATAATAAATATAGTTCAGTGGTAAAATCTGTTCTATGGAAATGTGGCAAGCCTGATTATATTATGCTTATCATGTAACGTAAGTGGATCATCAATTCTTCCTCTGGTAGAATCTTAGAACATTAATAAATAAGTTCATTGAATTAGGGTGTGGACAAGTGAAATAGTTCGGAGTGAATTACGTGACTGAAGATGCCATATAGCAGTTATCTTTAATTCCATCCTTATAGCTGCATCATGATTGAATGCCAACACTTAGGAATATTCTTTCGGGTGTAAGATAGTAATGCATACCATTTGTTTTTGGAGAAGTTTTATTCTTGCAGCTGTCTGAATCTTTTACCTAGCTAGTTTTGAATTTGAACAGTTTGAACTTTTTTTCACACTGGCCATGACGCATTTTGTATGTACAGAATCACATACATTTGGTTACACACACACACACACACAGAGAGATGGCTATAGACACTGTTCTTTTTTTACTTAATAATTAAAAAAAAAACATCCTTAATAATTCTAGATAGATTCTACTTCACTGCACACTGCACACACCCACTTATGGCAATGCAGTGGTTAGGACTAGTCACACTGCAGCTGCATCCAATCAAAATCAAACTCTTCTGCAATACTTGAATGGTTGCATTTTTTCTCATCTTCCTATATTTTTTTCTGGTTATAGGCTGCGGAGCAAGAGGAATTGGCCCAAATAATGTTTCCACCTAGATCAAGATATAGATTGCAATGTGGAATTTTGAGAAGTTATGGAGAGCCTTGGCAGGATTGTTTATATTAGATTTTTTCCTGACAAATGCATCCCCGCACACATACTCCTAAATGTAAGCCATTTTTCTTATTTTTATTGATGCTTGTAATTATTTATTATATTATCCAAATTAAATGGAGGCTACAATTTCATCTATGTTACTGCATTCAAACCCTTCCTACCCTCCTGCATTTGTTGATAGCATGTTGATCGTCTTTATTGCTACTCTGATACAGACCGAGTGAACAGCATGCTAGAGCATAAAAGTTTTGAGATTTGGCTTTTTGAGTATTTAAGTATTTCAAAAGTGGGGATTTGATGCTTGCTGACTATGCTAAGTGGATTTCATGATTTCATCTCATTTTCTTGCTGATATATATCTTCTGACTTCTGAGAAGCCATGAACTACTGCTTTTATCTTCTTCCTGCTCAAATTTTGTCTGGACTTTTCTCTGTGTGGTACATGCTAGCTCGGGTCCTTCTAGGTCATTATGTTCCCTGGGAGGGATCAATGCTACTTGGTAGTTTCTTTGCAATACTATCTAGAGGGCCTTTAGAATTCTATCAGTTAGTTATTCCCTGTTATCTAGCCTGTCTTTTGTCGTCACCGAAAATTAGATATGTGTTTGATGGGGTAGGGGTCTCGTTGAGAGGAATAATTGAATCATTATTATCTTGCTATTCCGAACTGTGCTTTTAGTTTATAAGCTACCTGGAGCATGCGATGAACTACACACACTCCTTGAGAATGGTTTTGATTCCATGACCGTATTAGGACAATTCAAGGATTAGAACTTTGCTGATGGGATGGGACCCACTTAAGCTCATTTTGTGAACTTAACTAGATATAAGTTTTACGAATTATGTTTATTAGAATTAGCAAATTAAGGATGCCTAAAGGACATACTTCGTGGGACCAAGGTATGCAGTTTGTGGATTCATTTTGTTTTTGATTGAAATACTTGATTGTGCAAATTTATAAGTATTTTAATATCTAAAATCCTGGCATGCATAAAATAGATAAGGATTTAGATGTTGCTTTCACTATAATGGAAGAAATAAATCTAAATGCTTGACGTTCCATTGGCTGTTTTAAGCATGTGATAATATAGTACTCCTACTACTAGTATCAATGTCATTTTCTTGTGCACTTTTATACTTCCTGAATTATTGAGATTAGTTTGAATAAGTTGGAACTGTTTAAGGTACTAAACATAGAAGATACCATTTACATTTTCTCTTACTTTGCCATAACTGAATAATTAAGTGGTGAATTTAGTGTATTAATTTTCTAGGTTATATAAATATCTATGAAAAAACAGCTATACTACGACAATAATTTTCCAGTTGCTAAATTTGAAAATCATGTCGGTATGAAATAGTGACATTTTCTCATGCGATTGACCGCTCATTTCTTTATGATTCAGACAATAGAAAATTGTTCTATCTCTGTCATTTTCACTCATTTAATAATTGTTTCTTTAACCCTTTATTGAGAAATTGTTCGAAAATGATGTATGAAGTATGATTGGTTTCATGTTTTTGTTGTAATGGGAACTTGATGTAGTTAGGTATAATGATTGGTTCAACTTTCTGGAAATATAAATATATTCCGGAATAACTATTTATCAGAATCTTTAAATAGAAAAGAGAGTATATTAGAGATTATGTAAAATTACTCTGTAACGCGGAAAGTTGTCGGTGGGGCGTGAGAACTGAGAAGCCAAGCACCAAGTCCTATATATTTTTTTTCTAAATCCAACGCAACAACTCGTTTTACATTGTTGACTTTTTCTCCTCTATATTTAATTAGAACAATCATTTTTCTCTTTTATCATTAATATTGCACATGATTATTTATTGTTTTTGGCGTGAAGTGCTGAATTTTTGCTACGCATGTCTTATGATATGATACCATACTATGCTACTATGTTAATGAAACAATTTACGATTATTAGTATTATATTTATTTAAAAATATATTTTGAAGCTGGTTAGGTACTTAATTAAAAACAAATGAAAAACAAAAAGAAAAGAAAGTGCTATTAGCTATATATATACACTCGTAAAAGTTTGACATACCGGAGATGAGATAGGCAGATCTGCAGCAGCTAGCTCATCTAAATTCCTTACTGAAATTTGATGAAATTGATATTTTATCAGAAAAAAGGTGTATTCGAATTGAAGATGGATGATTAGTTTTAGAATGCAGATATTCTAATACTTGCTGTAGTTCCACTATCTTTGGATTTTTTTTTATACTATTTAGTTTTATCGTTTTGCGGTGGAGAGAGAAGGGTTTCTGAGAATGAACGAAGCCGAATTATACCAAATCGGAGCGGCCCGATCGTCGTCGCCGACGATTTATCCTCCGCCGTCTTCCGCCGGGGGTTTAAATTACATAGTCCACACCGTGTCGAAGTACGACACACTCGCCGGCGTCGCCATCAAATACGGTGTCGAGGTATAGATGGATAGTTTTCACCTTTCTTCTGTTTATTATAGTCTTAATTAACTTGTGCCACTCCGTCTACGAACTTTCCAGTTTTCTTCCGTTCTATCTGTGCGACGTCACTACTTTGCTTCTGCTCTGTATAGTTATTTGCTTGCAAGTAATACAAGTTTGAATTTTCTATCTTCTTGCTGTTGGAAATGTGTGTCTATTTTCAGTTCGCGCTCAATTCTGCTGAAATTTCGTAAGATTTAGCTCATTTAAACTTCGAATTGTGAGTGTGTGTATATTGTCGCATCTGAGTGTTGCAGATTGCCAGATTCTAAACTGAAGTACTTTCAATTCTGTGTAAAAAATTCTTATCTCTGCTGTAGGTTGCTGATATAAAAAGGCTGAATGGATTGGTGACAGATCTTCAAATGTTTGCCCTTAAGACAATTCAAATTCCGCATCCCGGGAGGCACCCCCCTTCACCCGTCTCGTCTAATGGTCACAAGACTCCTCCACGGTACATGATTTGTTCTCATTCTTAGGGGTGAGCAAAAAATTGAAAATCGAATATCAAAACCGAACCAAACCAAAATTTTGAATAATAATATGGCAGGTATTGATGTCAGTGAAATGAACTAATCATGCCATAGATCCTGATACTTTTTGTTCTTCTTCAATTTTTTTATGCCAACTAAGTGTGCATTCTCTTTGGTTGTAAATATAGTACCAGCTATGGATCTCAAAGTTATTGCATCTCCCTACCATGTTGAATAACACCAAATAACAAATAGTAGTTCAGATTCAGAGTTTGATGACGTGGCTTATTTTGGTGTCCATTGCAGGCCAAGCAGTACTCAGCAAACATTATCAAGTTGTGGACACTCTGATTTATTTGATTCATTTTCATCATTGAAATTGAAATCGAAATCTTCTTCAGAAACGAAAGTGTCTGTGTCCATGAGCAGGATGCAATGTTATTATGGTCTTAGATCAGCAGACATGAAAGGTGCTGGAGAAGGCTGTGAAATGGCAATGTACAAAAAAGGGGGAGCTCATTATCTTGAGGATGGGCCACTTCTCAAATCATCCATCTCTAATCCACCACTTAGCCATTATAGAAAGTCAAAAAGTGCAGCTGATTGTTTAGATTCAGAAAATGGCAGTCTCATTGATCAGGATTTGTTACAAGGAGCTGAAAGTAATGGCTCCACTGATTTGATTGACAAGTTGGTAAGACGCCGCCAAAAATCTGAGGCTGATTTTACTTCCCGCTCTACTGAAAAGCTTCTGAAGGAGGAAAACAGCAATGGTACTGCAATTTCAGCTATTACCGGCAAAGGCCTGGCTCTCAGGCCCAAGTCATCTGGTCGTACTGTGTCACTAGGGGCTGATGATGAAGCAGGAGGGTTTAAACCAATTCCTATAGGGTTGGGGGATGCCTTTGTAAATGATGATGTTAATGGTGTAAAGAAGTCATCAAGTGTATCCAGTTTGCAGGATTCAGACAACAGTGCCTTGTCATCCATATGGCCGACGTCAAAGTGGAGTTTAAAGCAAGATTTTCAGGCTCTTTCTGCTGCAGCCATGACTAGTCCAATCTTCGATGGCTTATCTAAGCCTTCAAACTGGAGAAGCAAAGCAGCGGTTGATTAATCCACATCGTTTTTCCAATCTGGAATCACACGCCATTAGAAGCAGTCATTCAGTGAGAAATATCAGGCAAGTATTCTGGGTAAATCAAAGAAACAAGAATTTTACTACGATCGGATATTGTTCAAAGATTCTGTTCTGCCCTGTAGTCAATGCCTAGAAGAAAATGAGCTGGAGAGTCGAAAGCTTTGAGTTGACTTAGAGAATTGCTTAGATTGCATCATGGGACCTAGATAAAGAATTGTATATTACATTGTCAGAGGTCTGTTATTTTTTGTCAAGAGGGGAAATGAATTCGTTATACATGTAGATTTACTCGTGGGAAACTGTTTCTTTAAATTTGTTGTTACAAGCATTTATTAATAAAAAAGTCTGGTCTCTTTCGGTCTCCATTTTCGAGTGATTCAATGTGAGGCGGTGGAGAAAGCATGTGCAGTTTGACATTTTTCTTTGCAGGTAAAGATCCTTTTTGAACGGTGAAGTTAATGGGGGTGAATCTGACGTGGCATTAAAATATTTTCGAATACACGTGGAGTTGTAACAATAAGAAAGATCCAACTCTTGCGTTGCGTGATGGTACTCCCTCCGACTCACGGGCGGATCTGGGGGGGGGAACAGTCGCTCCTCCGTGCGACTGCTTTCCTCTTATCCGGAATAAAATTACTATGTCCGTCTTCGCGTCGCCCCGAAAATCGTAAAAAATTATCATTTTCACCATAAACCAACCTACTAATGTATATTTCGCCCCCTCCGTTTATGAATCCTGGATCTGCCACTGCTCCGACTCACTATGACTCCGTTGAGGAGTTTCTTTTTGGCGTTTTTGAAAAATGGATACTCCCTCGTTCCTAAGTTAACTAAGTTGAGACCCAACTTTTGGGTGCGGAGATTAAAAAATTGTGTTGAAAAGTAGGAGTGAGGAATAAAGTAAGGAGACAGTAAAGTAGATAGTCGAATAAAATAAGAGTGATCAGATGTTTTATTCTTTATTAAAAAGAGAAATAACTCAACTTAGTTAAGACATTCAAACAAGTAATACGAGTTAATTTAGTTTGGGTAGAGGGAGTATTTATTAAATTAAGTGAAGAGAATAAAAAGAAAAGAAAATGTAGGAGAAATGTTGAGAGAATAAAGTTGAAATAAAAAGAAAAAAGTTAGAGAGAGATGAAAAGAGTGTTGTTTTTGAAAAAAAAAAGGAAATATAATCACTTATAATGGGACAACTTAAAAATGACAAGTTGATTACTTAAGGTGGAACTGAGTGACAAAGAGAGAATGATATATATGCTTCAAGAAATCAATTTCCATGCCCATAATTGCCAAATATGTGAAGGCATTAATAGAATTCGAATTGTTTGTTACATAGTTGCTTACTCTAAAACTAAGTCATCTCCAATTCCACATCCGACTATAGTAGTACTCCATAATACAAGTAGTCTAGGAGGTGTTCGGTTTGCAAGATTGTATCCGAGATTAGATTAAATTTGTAGTGTGTTTGGTTCATGAGATTCAATCTCACAGCTCAATCCTCGGGGGGCGGAGGCAGGGTGGGGCCGGGGGGCCCTTGGGCCCCTCGGCCATTTGAATAAGTACTGTATATAATATATGTATGCGAAAATTAGTAGTGTATGAAATGCTAGCGCAGTTGGTTCAGGTTTCTACTTCTACACCATGAGGTGCTGAGTTCGGTTCTTGCCTAGAGCTATACGTACTAATTTGATTTTGAAGCTATGCAAGTAGTTCATTTGCTGCTTTTTTAAGATTTTTTTGTTTTTTAGTAGTTCTATAATAGAAAACAAGTCTTTGATCTAATAAATATGAAATTATTTCATAAAATACTAGTAGTAAAGTATGTGAGATGCTCTAAAAAATCTTTCCACTATTAGTTTTCTCATCATTCGTTTCTCATGCGCGGCTTTTTATATTGTTCATGTTTCGGCGTCGTTAACACTGAACACACTCAATAAATTTTAGTGGTAATTTGCCCCCCCGTTAATATTCTGGCTCTGCCACTGTCTATCCTAGATGGACAATCATGGTATAATTAGTCTTAGCTAACCTCCTATGACTAAAATAATCTCACTAACTCAATCTTAGATTATATATTAGTATTATTTTATTTTGACAACCGAACCCCACCTATACTGCTTTGTGTTATTTAAAAAGAACTTTCATATAATCTCTGTTTTTAAAAAAAATTGTATATCTAAATTTATATTATTTGAAGATGACATGTTAGAAGGGTCAATATTAACAAATACTATGATGATCACTAAACTAAGTTAATTTAATAGAAAAGTACTCTTAACTTGTTTGCAAATATACAAATTTTTTAAATTATATTGTTTTTCTTGAACTTTTGAGATTATTTAGAGAAATCGTTCTTTTCAAAAAATTTCATTGAATACATTTACCGTCAACCAGTTGTTTGAAAGTTGGGTATATTATTACAAAGACGTGTTTCCAGTATGAGTATAATAAATATGTGTCTTATAGGTTGATGAGTTTTCAGTTTGAACCGTATGTAAATCTCCCGACTTATGAGAAGACTCGTGCGTAAAAGCACTAAAGCAATTGCAATTTAAAGACAATAATCCCAGACATCTCAATCCACAAATATATCGTAAAATTTGTTGTCCATTCATGATAGTATATTATATATAGTCCAATGTACTAATTCACAAAAGAGTTGTTATCTACAAAATAAGTTAAAACTTAATACCATTTATAAAATAGTTAAATTAGAGCAAAAGACAAAACATCTTTAATTTGATTGAAATTATTTGTAGAGAAAAATAAAAAATAAAAATTCAAAGTTCATGTACGTAATTAAAAAAATGAAAATATAAGGAAAAACAGAAAATATTACTAAATGTTTAGTCCATTATTTTAATTTGATCAAATTATTGGTCAAAAAAATAACAAAACAGTCAAAAATCATGAATTTAGATTATAAAATAAAATTTAAGAAAAAAAAGAAAAATAAAAATTTTACGAATTTTACCCAAATTACTCTAAAAAGTAAAAACCATCCCATTTTTGGGTCTAGTCTCTATGCTAAATCTGTGGTAATTCATATTTTTTATGAATATATTTGAATGAATATAAAGATAATTTAATATTTAATGTGCTATTTGTCCTCTGAAATTAACAAGAAACGGCTAAATCCCATTCGCCAAGGGTTTTGCATTCGGCACTGCTACTGTCAAATTCTGAAAGGGAAGAAGATCCATCAACATTTCTTCCTTAATTTGATTCGCTTTTATATGTGATTTATATGGATTTATCTTCTCCGGAAAAAGGTTTATCCCTTCCCCATTTCCTTCTGTTTTCCTGGCTAATTCCTATTTGCGATCCTTAAAATCTGCTTTGCTTTAAATTTTTAATGTTCAGTACGGAAGAGAGCCATTGAGGCGGAATTGGTGAGTGCTAAGAAGCAGAAGCTAGCGGAAAATGTGACTGAGACCATAGAAATTCAAAAAAAAGTCGATACCTACTCCCTGGCAGATGATTGTTGTTCCAAGCCCCAGCACTGTATCGAGGTTTATGTCATTCTTATCAGTTGTCAAATTTACGTGTGTTTTCACTTGTCAATATATTCACCTTCATGGCCTACCATACATTGCTTATCTCTTAGATAATTTGTTTACACAAAATCTCTGTTTAATGGCTAATTATGTATTCCTTCAACCATGAACCGGGTGAGTTCTTCTCGTAGCAAGTAAACTAAGTTTATTTCATATTCTCTTTTTTCCAGGGTAAAGTATCTGGAGTGGATGTGCACATAGTTTCAGTGTTAGAAGAAAAAATTAATGTTTTGGACGAAGACACTGTCTCAGCTGAGGAGGGGCATATAGCTGCTGCCTTTGAGATAGATGAACCAAATTATGACGTTGACTCTTGCTTTCGGGGTGAAACCAGTTTGTGTGAGGATGTCCCTGCAGCTATATCGTTAAGTAAGAATGACACCACAGATCTCCAAAAGAATAAGGAAGAATCAAGTAAGGATTTTGTCATTTCCTACGAAAATGCAGCCTTTCTGAATGGGGATGTTACCACAGGCAACTTATCTTCTCCACCACCGAGTACAATGGACTCACTGGTTTCTGTCGAGGAGAAAGATAATTCGAAGATTTATGAATTTGACTCTGCTCATGAGACTAACAATGATGATAATGTTGATACAGCTCAGGATGAAGATATGACTAATCAGGAACTGGAATTAGATGATGAAACCAGTAGCTCAGACGATGATGTAAGGTCATAATCCTAGGCTTGTTTCTATTTCTCAGTCAAGCATTTCTTTGCCTACAACATACTGCACATGAAGCATGTTGAAAATAATTTTCACGTTGTATAGATCCAAAGGTAAGTGAGTTATGTGGGGTACATCAGTGGGAAATTAAGCCTACTTTCTGATATGAAGTTCTTACTTAGAGACGCTCCAAATGTCACCTGGATAAATATATTTAGAACTCAGTTCACGATCCCCTTCATATTGATTTCTAACATTATGCAGCTCCAGACCCCTACCACTCCCACAGAGCAGACAAGTGGCAGAAAAACTTTGTATGTTGGGAATCTATCCTTCTCCGTTGAGCAAGAGGACCTGTACGGTTATCTTTTCTTAAAATCTTCGATTGTAACTGGTATGTTTTCTTTTTCATGAAACTTCTGTAATTTTTCAGCGAGAATTTCTTCAAAGCTGCTGGAGAAGTTGTTCATATTCGCTTTGCCATGAACTCCGATGAAACATTTAAAGGCTATGGTTATGTTGAATTTGCTTCTGCAGAAGCAGCAGAAAAGGTAACTTTTCATGTCACACTTAAGAATCAATTTGATATTCACACTCTTACCTTTGTTCTATTAGCTGTCAGTTCTCATTTGTATACTTATAAGTTATAGGCTCTTCACGAGTTGAATGGGAAAGAGTTGCTGCGACGTCGTGTAAGACTTGATTTTTTGAAGGAAAGAGGATCGGTTACCCGATACAATGGGTATGGACAAATTTTTCAGTGGTTTATGTGCCTGTAGTATTTTATTATATAGCTTTGAGTATAATTTTTTTTTAATTCTTCTAGTTGTCAAGGAACAGAGTCTTTTCAGAAGGGAGGAAATGCTCAGGGGCGAACAGTATTTGTCCGTGGATTTAGTAAATCTAAATGTCAACATGAGGTTTGTGTTACATGTTCTTTTCACCGTGTGTTTATCTCCCCTGTGCCTTTTCAAATCTTTTTAATTAATTTAACAAGTTGATGGCTTCAGATCATGAAATCTCTGGAAGAGCATTTCAGTTCTTGTGGTGAGGTTTCAAAAGTTTCTGTTCCAAAAGATCAAGATGGTTGTGCTAGAGGGTTTGTATCTCCTTCTCCTCATTACTGCAAAATTGCAAGCTCACTTTTTTATTAGTTTTTGAATCCCTAAAATAATCATAGATTCATATAGATTGAGGACGTCTCTGTAAATAATTGTTTAAGTAGTTGATTTAAGTTGGCTTTTTTATGGTTTTATCACCACCAAAGCCAGTCCCTGTTAATTGTGTGACCCCTACACAAAGTCACAAACATTTCTTATCTGACTTGCATGCTTGGCAGATAATATCACTTGAAGCAAAGATCTAGAAAGCCTTAAACTATTCAACCACTTTTCAATGGCCCCTCTTTCTAGGGTAATTTAGACGTGTACCTGATTTGGCTGTGTAACTGAAACATAACCTTTGGCATTCTACACCCTTAAAAGAGGGGATCGTTGCAAGTAACATCCTCCTGCTTCTGTTCATTTTTTCTTGGCACTATGATTGCACCAACTGCTATAGGGTGACTGGCCCATTTAGTTTAGCTCTATCTTTGTCAACATACACCCGATATTCCTCTTCAATGTTTCTACCACACCCATAAAAAAGGATATCTACTTATTCTATCATTTTTTTGCTTATTACAAGGCTTAGATAATTATAAGCTTTCAACAATATAATAGGATGGAAATAAATAAATTTCCTTAAATAGCCAGTTATAGTCATCTTATCAACATTTGCTGCCAAAACCTGCCAGATTAACAGCATTGGCCTATTATTTGGTTCTCTTTTTATTTACCTTTTTCGTGAAAAGATGATTGCTTCAGAGTTCATTCTTTCAGACAGTGGGATTTCACACTTATTTAGGTGATACTACTTGTTTACATATCCTTGGATTAAGGTCATCCAAACAATTTAGTGACGCCACTAATAAGATTTTAACCTATAGAACTCTAACAATTTTTTTGTATAGTGCCTTCTGTTATTCAATTTCACTGTTGTATATGCCACTGATTAATGTATTCCCTTGTCTGTTCACAGCATTGCATATATAGAGTTCAAGGAAAGGGATGCTTTTATCAGAGCATTAGCATTGCATGGATCTGAATTTAGAGAGGGCATCATGTCTGTGATAGAGGCAAGGCCTAGAGGCGATAGTCAAAATAGCGTTGGCAGTAGCAGATGCTGTGAGAGTGAGAGGATTGGTGGGAGGCATGGTTGGAACAACTTTGGCGGAAGAAGTGGTTTACAGGACTTCAGAGGAAGAAGTGGCATTCGTGAGACTGGTGCTTGGTCTGGAGCTGGTTTTGGGGGGCAGTTGAATGGAAGAGGTGCTTCAAGCCACTCCAGTGGAAGAAGTGTTTGGGGGCACTCCAATGGAAGATATACTACTCGCGGCTCCAACGTAAGAGGTCCTTCATGTGAGTCCAGTGGAAGGGGTGTTTGGGGAGATTCCAATGGAAGAGGTACTTGGGGGAACTCCCGAGTCTTCAATGGCAGAGGTGCTTCGTCCGACACCAGTGGAAGAAGACGTGATTGGGGGGTCTCAAATGGAAGAGGTTGGGGGAACTCCAATGGAAGAGGTGGTTGTGGGAATTCCAGTGGAGGAGGTTCTTGGGCAGACTCCAGTGGTAGAGGTGTTTGGGGCAACTCCAGTGCCATGGGTGCTTCACACAACTCCAGTGGAAGAGGTGCTTGGCGAGACTCCAGTGATAGAGGTGTTTGGAGCAACTCCAGTGGAGGAGGTGCTTGGGGAAACTCCAGTGATAGAGGTGTTTTGGGAAATTCCAATGCCACAGGTGCTTCACGCAGCTCCAGTGAAAGAGGTGTTTGGGGAGACTCTAGTGCAAGAGGAGCATTGCGCGGCTCCAGTGGAAGAGGTTTGTGGTGGGGAGGCTCCAGTGAAAGAGGTGCTTCGCGCGGCTCCAGTGGAAGAGGTTTGTGGGGCGACTCCAGTGACAGAGGTGCTTCGCACGGCTCCAGTGGAAGAGGTTTGTGGGGCGACTCCAGTGAAAGAGGTCCTTCGCGCGGCTCCAGGGGAAGAGGTTTGTGGGGTGGCTCCAGTGAAGGAGGTGCTTCGCGCGGCTCCTGTGGAAGAGGTTTGTGGGGCAGCTCGAATGAAAGAGGTGCTTCTCGTGGCTACAGTGGAAGAGGTGTTTGGGGTAATTCCAGTGAAAGAGGTGGTTGGAGCAACTCCAGAGGAAGAGGTGATTGGGGGGCCTCTAGTGGAAGAAGTGGTGGTTGGAGCAACTCCAGGGGAAGAGGTGTTTGGCCGGAATCGAATGGAAGAGGTATTCTGGGCAGCTTTACTGAAAGTAATGAAGTTGGTGGAAGTGGTGTTTGCATTGGAGGTGGTGGCGGGGGACAAGGGACTCCAACCGATCCAAGTATTGCTTCACCTGAAGCTGCTATAGGTATGACACATACTTTTCCTCTATCCACATTCTCTGTTTCATTTTCTCAAAATGAAAATATTTCTTTCATAATTCTATCTACATACGTGTTCTGTTTCCGGTGATGCAAGGCCATAACTAGTTTCACTAGGCTGTTTTTATAAATGACATGCTACACAATTTGTATCAGTCACGAATTAAGCTTCTTTGTTAAGAGAATGCATATGGAACTAAGTGATTTGATGGTTTCTTTCACTGCTTTATTTTCTATATGATATTTAGTGAGCAATAATATTTTTGTGCAGGAAATAATACGTCACTCAATAATGAAGGCGAGGTCGGGGATAAGATGATAAACTAGAATTCATGTATATCAGGTAGGTGTGGTCTTACTATTGGCTTAGATTTATACCACGAATCATCCAACATATGTTTTGTACCAACAATGTGGTCTTTTGAAAATATGGCAAACCGATCATACATAATCAAACTATAACTTGTTCTCCATTTTGTCGTAAGAAAATGATAAATACATTAAAATATTTAATAATTTTAATTTTAAAATTTCAATGTGGCAAATGAAACTCGAGACTTAGCTCGTTTGTCAAAGTGTGGCACACTTTTCTTTGTAAGCTGTTGCATCAGCAATGTGTTTCGGCAATATGAGTTCATCAAACTAAAGACAATAATATGAGCTATATTGAAAAATTGATCCAAAAGGTGGTAGTATTTCACATTTTGTACATGATACAAGAGGATAATTAAAATACACTAATATTAGATACGATTACAATTGCGTTGCTACATCAGTTTTGTTTGCATAGTAAAATAATTACAAAAGCTTTGATGGGCATGAAAAATAAAAATTATCCAAAACACCAAAGGATAAGACAAGAAAAGAAACAAAGCAAAACTTGGATTGGCAATAAGATGTGAAACTTTACAAGCGGAAAAATTAAATAAAGAAAATTTACATTACAAAACGGTATTGATATGTAGTGCTTTAAGGAGTGAAGTGGCCATTTGTTTAACCAAAACTTGGCCCCCAGAACTCTGTCCATCTCTCCTCTCCTCAATCAAATTCTTAAGCTTCTGAGGCAGATCATTCTCCACAATCAGTTGCTTGGGACGCGGGTGGTGCTCATATACAGCCTGCGGCAGCATCAAAACAGTACAATATGAACCTAAATAGAGATACTCATTCGATTTCTGTAGATAAATGAGAGCAGAGGAACATGCTAAACAGGAGTAACATTTTCTCCATGATAGCCACTGTGTACATTATGTGGTAGTGTGAGAGTGCTGTCTCATATAAATTGTAAATTAGCAAATATAGTTTTACACAAATTCCCCTGCAACACCTACTAGTAAAATAATAAAGCACTTAAAGTTAGATTCAAGGTCATTCAGTTTGACTGAAGACTGATTTTTCTTGACATAGCACAATATGGAATATAAGTCGCGTACCTTTATTAACTTAAGCAAATTCAGACGAGCTATTGCATCTGGATGATCAAGTCTCAAGATTAGCAGTGGTGTCAGTCCATTAACTGCCAGAGTAGTATTTATTCGAGAAGATTTCCTGCATCATAAACCATTGTGAGATGCACTGAATAGAGGCAGTGATGAAAATTGTCACTAGACCCCACTTGCTAATGAGTAGCAAATCAACAGAAGGTGTGAATATATGGAAACTAAACCACTTCCCCATATCAAATATATATCCTATTCCCCAGACAGGAAGGCTACAACCTACATCACGTTAACTGTTCTCATTATATAATTCAAAGAATGTTAGTTTGGTTTGAGATCCATGGTTGAAGTTAAGTCTGATTACAGCAGTATAAAAGTGGGTTGACCTAAATTCTGGAGGAAGTGGGTCAAGCCGAACACTTTCGAAGTAAACAAGAATAAATTTCGGTGGTCATGAAAAGTGGGTACGAATTGCACATGCATAAATTGGACTTGTAGATGATACTAAAAAAATTTCTGGAAAGGCCAATGACACTTCTGCAGTATTTCAGATGCAAATGGAACAAATGTACCCCACTTCTATGTACAATTCGTTACTCGCCAATACAATACTAATTCATTCTCTCTTCCCTTAATCTATTCGTATTTTCTACAAAATGCATTTTTATTTCAGCCTAGTATCAAATTAGAGAAGGAAATAAATGCTAGTAATTCTCCTGTAATTGTTTTCCATAGCTAATTCCAGAAAATTAACTCCTTGAGAAGTTATGCATCAATTAGCATATTCAAACGAAGCTAACGATTATATCTGTAATAACAATATAATCATGCATGAGGGAACATGAGATATAAAATACATAAGATAACAGATATCAGGATAGACATACGTGATAATTTTCAAGAATGGTTCTAATATGTGCAAGAAGTGTTGTTCCGGACAGCACTGGAAGAACTTAACCAATTTCTGGATGGCATCCTTTTTGAGCAAAGCTTGCTCTACTTTCTTATTCTCATTGTCGTGGGCCAAGCAAACAGCAATAGAATCTAGTGAAGTCACCGACCAGATATTATCTTCAAGAAGGCTCAGATATACATCCAGTCCTCCATGGGCTCGCAACTGTTCCCTCGAATTTCTTGATGCATGAGCCATATCACATAGCAAAGGCAAAGCATACTGTCTTAGAGGAGAATCTGACATGATGAAATGCAGTAAGTGGGGAATGATTCCATTTTCTGCAGCCTGTTCCTGTCTCCTCTTATTTATCTTACATAGGTTGAATAGTGCATTAAGGACCTTCAGCAAATGAAAGAAGACAGACAATGTCTAATGAGAAAGATTTAAGTATACAGTAGGAAAGATAAAATAGTTAACAACATTAAGAGCTCAGTGTCAAAGATACTAGAATCATACAGTTTAGTATTTGGTCAACTGTGTGTACTGAATCAAATTGAGTTTTTACCAGTTAAACCCCAAGACACCACCTATAACTCTAACTACATTCACGTTCAAGCCTCTCAAGAAATATATTTTAATTGTACAGACGGACTAGAAATTTTATCAGATCTGTCTCTTTCTCGTCATCCGACAAATTTTATTCTATTGGTGCTCATTTAGCTCAGGGACAATTGCTGGATACCTGTATCAGTCTGCCATACATCCACTAAGTAATGAACTCATACAGGAACTTGCGCAAATGCAGGCTCTGCAGCCTATATTGGATTCTTGGGTAATTATATACAGAAATACTAAAAGTAATAGCACTCATTGCCTATACTACAGCAACTAACTAATTAATTTAATTTATACAGAGTAGCCATTCACACGAGCTAGTAAGAGGGCAGAATATAATCACTATAGTAAATGTAAGTAAGAGAATGAAAATAATGTATCACCTCATGATGTATTTGTGACACAAGGGAACCTTCTCTGAGATCAAGATTTGGGATTAAATACTTGATAGCATCAGCTCGTTGAAGATGTTCTAAGCAATGTGGGTCCGTCGATAGATGGTTTATACACTTCAACAGCTGAAACGAACATGATTATAAGAACCTTTGGCCAGAAACAGTACAAACCCAGAGCAACGCTGAGAAAAGAGAAACTTTTGCTATACCTTAAGAAGAATCGGGGGTTCTATCTTATTGAACATTTGGAAGAGACGACTAAGCAGACTTTGGCTACACATATAAGATTTTACTGCTGTGTCTGCTGAAGCAAATTCAAATAGAAGGTCTGCCACCTTTTCCAGATACTCCCGAGCTACATCAACATTCCATGGTGAGACCATATGGGTAAGTAGTCCGGAAGATGCCGCACTCCCTGGTCTGGCATTCAAAACTCCTGAACCAGATAGCACACCAGATGCTCTCTGTGATGCAAGTCCAGAAGCGACAACAGATCCCCCATTTGATGTCAGAGGTCCATGTTTCTTATTAGCTGCTTTAGGTGAACTTCTAGGCAATGAATCCACGTTAGAATTTTCCCTTCCTTTGCCAGAGACCTCTGGGAAAAAACTAGAAACTATTAGGATCATAATTTAGCACTTACGACTCGTACTGAAAATAAGCTAAAACGGCTAAATGACCATTCACAATGTAAAACTGCAAAGCAATACGTCCAAGACTCAATTATCACAAGAATCAAAACTGAAAATTTCTAAAATGTCCTTTAGGCATGTACTTGTGGGACTTGTGTTGGATATTAAAAAGAGTAACTCAGAGATTGACTCTCAAGGCAACTATGTGAAATGAGCAGATATTGCCCACCTGCAAATTCAGCCATCAAAAAGTCAAGACCATTTGTTTTCTTGTCAGTTGATCCATGTAAAAGAGGCAAATTACTATCATGTTTCTCCATCCCTGTAAGATGTTTCACGTACTCAAGCTGCCCGGAGAAATGCCGTGATGGAGGTTCTTTATCCAACAAACTCAAAAGGGGTCGAATATTCTCTTGCTGACTACCAGTGTGAGCAGATGATCCATTTGTGGTGGCATCCATGGATTTTGGAGCCCTATCCATGGATATTCTTCCACCTGTTACATTGGCTCCTCTTTGCTGCTTTAGGTCAAATTCGGCTCTAGAAGGCTCATTCTTCAACCTGTCTACACTTTCCTCGTCTCTAGTTGGAAGGTGGTCCTTTTTTACAGAATTGGATAATCTGTCCAAGGATGCAGGATCTGTTACTCTTGAAGCACCACTAGCCTCCAATTTAGAAATACTGGATTGAGGCCTATCAGCATCTGAAGCCTTAACTCTCGAGTCAGGAGAATGTGATGCAGATAATCGCAAAGGTTCTAGTGTTCCAGTTTGTAAAATATGATCTCCAGGCTTAACTTTAAGGTGATCAGGCAGGTCATTCCCATAAAATACAGAATCTATTCGTGTCAATGGACTGTTAGAATCCTGTGCATCAGATCTTGGTCGTGAACTTAAACCGTCTGGAGCAAACCCACCACCAGAAGCTATAGAAGCTAGACGGGTTGCCTCATTCAAACTATAAAGAGTGTTAATAAGTCTGAGTAGTATCCCATTCTTGGCAGCTATACGACAAAAATCATTTCTAGAGGTTGACTTTTGAAGCTTAAAAACTTGCCACATGCCATCAATAGCCATATGAACCATTACCCTGGAATTGAGGTAACAAAGGTAATTAGCATGCCAATAGGTAAACCAAAACAAGTTCCTATGTCACAATTATATAGTGACTCAGAAATATGGATAGTCACAAAGAATGATTTAATACGATACACCTACAAGTGACAAGAGTGGCTGTAATACCCAATAGCCAGTCTAGATGAAATAAAGTTAAATTATCCAAATTTGATTAAATTTCTAATTCTGGTGAAAGAGAAAGCAATTGAACTATAAATGTCTTTCTACAAAAGCACTCTTCTACTTTCAGCGAAATGTGATTCGGGATGAAATTTGATGTTATTACAAATTAACGATTTAGAATGTTTTAAGGTGCAAACTACCAAGACTGGCCAATTTAGAAGGTGCAACATATAACTGAGCCTTGGAGGGGGGCACATTTTTTCCCTTTAGAAATGGAAACAATGGATAAAACTAAAATATTTTTATGTCCAGATTTGTAGTTGGAGTTTTGCTACATAAGTGCATATCATGTCATCAGTACACAAATAATATGCCAGTACCACAAATGTTTGGCAACAGATGACACGCAGTCAAATTTTTCTAACTGTATATTTATTCCCTCCGCCCCTTTAAAACATGAACTTTTAAAGGGGCGCGAATTTTAATACACAATTGGTAAATTAAGAGAGAGATAGAAAGAAAAAGTGGTTGGTGTATTGTTGGTGGAGAATGGTCCCACCTCATTAGATTAGAGAGAAAAGAGTTTTCTAAATTAGAGAGTTCATAATTTTGGGCCAGACTAAAAAGGAAATAGTTCATAATATATTAAGGGATGGAGGGAGTACTATTTATTATTATCTTGTGTGGTGAGTAAGGTTCTTGCTGCAGATAGTGTTCATGCACTGTAATAATTCCTGATATTTCAGAAATTTGTTACAGCAATCCCTTGTTTTATGGCATTATTATATTTCAAAAGTCCATCAGAGGACCCTGTTAGATAAAATATAGAAGTATAGGAACCAATTAAACAAAAGAAAGTGTACATCAACATATTGAAACACACATTAAAGTACAAGGATCTGAATCCAATTTCTGAACTAGATAAAACTCTTGGTAATTAAATATCCATTTTAAGTCTTGGTAAATTGCGAAACATCTATGTAAACTTACCTGTACTTCGCATAATCAGCCTCTAGAAAGCCCACCAAGATAGGTATGCCACGACAAGCAATAAACATTTGCAATGTCAAGGAGCTGGAGGAAACAGAAGTTTAAATATCACACATCAAAGCAGAAGAATAGGTCAAGAGAATAACAATCAGGAGATAACATGTAACCTTGATTGGCAGAGCTGTTGGAAAAAAAACGCTGCTTCCATGCGCACCTCCCGTGGACGATCATGTACAGCAAAGCTCATCACAATGGGAATCTGGAACGTTTTTTATATATAAGCGCATTTTACTGTAACCAGCAATACCAATGCAAGCTCTATAACACACTTTATTTCTGTGATTCTCCTTTCTCTGGAAGGGGATCAAGCAAGTTACAATCCAAAACCCTAATCCAGAGTATGCCACCAGAGCAAGAGATCAAGTGATTTCTATAAACAGCTTAACCAGTCTTAAATAAGTAAGTAGCTTGACAAAAATTGCGGTGAGTTTTCGGCAACACAATCATACTTACAAAGAAGTCATACTCCTCCGTCCCATAAAAATATGGGCATATGATTTGGCACGAGAATTAAGACAAAATTGGTAAAGTAAGGGAGAGGAGGAGAAGGGTGGTTAAAGTAGTGTTAGTGGATAGTTGGGACCCCATTATTATTAGTGTGTTAGTGGTGGTATAAGTTGTAAATAACTTGGATGTATAGGGGTAATAAATTGGGATAACTTTCCATAAATGGAAATGCCCATATTTTTATGGGACGGACGAAAATGGAAAGTGCACATATTTTTATTGGAAGGATGGAGTATCAGAAAGAAGAATCTAAACTAAGAATAAAGTGAAAAACTAAGAAATTCTAGCTTTCATGTACAGCGAGACCCTATCTAAAAGTCAATTTCTTCTCGAGTATTTTATAATTATTTATATACAGGAAGATGATCTCTTAATATAATAATCATAATATTTAACAGTCATCCTAAGTAAATCAAAAGTTTAAAATCATAGAGTGAAGCCATCTTACATGGACAAAATGAGTTGGTATTTAATTTTAAATCAGAAACTTTGTACAAAATATATTGGGCACCATTAGTGAACCTAAACATTACATATTCCTGGGATTACATTGTTTAAAATCTCTTCAACTTTAACCCACACATACAGAAAGAGAGAAGCAATTAGATTTGTAGAACACTTACAAGACCCACTAGACAAGCATTCTCCTGAAATTCAGTGTTATCTTTAATTATTTGATTCAGTACTTGTAGAACTGAGCATATAACCTGAAATGGGAAGAAACTGATCAGCCATGTTGGAACCTCAAGCAGTTCCATTAGTGGGAGCAATTCCATTAGTAACAAGGTAACAAAATTTATTAAACTTCGTGCTAGTTACATACGCGGGGTCTTGGAACCTCAAGCAGTTCCATTAGTGGGAGCAAACCATGTTGTGTAATGAAAACAATCTTCTGGTCTGGTCGCTGATGAAAGAAAGAGGTCAACTTCTGACAAGAAGATACTATCACATCTTCTGGTTCATCTGGCCTCAGCAAAGATACCAATTTGCTGAATTCAACAGCCTGTGCAAGAGAAACCACATGAGGGTTAAAAAGTTGCATCTATTTCTGCACAGAAGAACAGAATCACAACAAAATTTGAAAAACATGTGAAATTTGGCCACAACACAACTAAGATCTATATACAAATAATACCATATCTAACAAATAGATCATTAAGCAAGACAACGTGTGGAAATTTCTCAAGAGATACGTGAGGCATAGACTCCAAGAAGCAGTAAAGGAATTTCGTAAGTGGCTGAGTTAGAAAACATAATACTTCTAATAGACTGGAGAAAACATCCATCAAATCTCTTTCATCAATACCAGAGAAAATAGTAGCAATAATCATTAGCATATATGATGCATTATGTAGATATATTTAAGTAGACTAATGACTAAAAATAGGAAAATAAAATATGAATAGGAGAAAAAGTTTATCCAGTGAAACTGAGCTCAAACGAAGTCTCTCTCCCTTAACCCAGTGGTCGTTTCTAGTAAGCCACCACCAAGCAGTACCAGTCAACAAATAATCAGGACAACCTTGTAGGCTGTAGCCAACACAATGTTGACATAAACTTGGATAAGAAGAGAACCCATAGAATACACATTGAAAGTAACTCAGCAATAAAATAGATGTACCTGAAGGTGAAAAAGATTTTCTGCAGGCAATTTATCTTCAAATACCTGACAAGCATGCCAAGCATAAGAGAAAAAAAACTAGAGGAATTCAAATTAGAAAGTGAATTCCATTTTATATTGTCAATCGTACCAGAGAATCAATATCAATTACATCTTCCTTTAAAACACCCATCATTAAGCGAAGTAGGTCACCACTAGCCTGAACAGATTCATTCTCCATTTGTTTCCGAGCAATTGTAGCCCTTAACTTTGTTGCCAGATCAGTCTTTCCACCTTCAGATACAGCATTTCCTTGGATTACTTTTGAAGAGGATGCAGAAGTAGAGGCTTCAGCTACCTGGTCCTCCAAACTATCCAAGGGGTGAAATAAATCATCCAAAGAAGCATCGCGTGGAGAATCACTAAATTTACTAAGTTCATTGCCTCCAGAAGTCAGTGGTTCTTCAACACCCTATACAGGCAGCAACCAGAACAGATTAGATCTATTAGACATGTAAAATAGTTACTGTATATAGCACATAAATGCATAAATAACCACAGTAAATTGGCATTGCTGACAAAATTTACCTAGGGAAGGCTAAATTTAATCATGACTGAGGACAGTGTTGAACATTCATTTTCAAGTTGTCGTGGCTAAAGAAATAAGTGGAATTGAATTGCCAGACAGACAATTACTCCATAGCAAGCAGACAAATACAACAAATTTTCAGTCTCATGTACCGCATATAAGTAATTTAGTAGAAACTCAAACGAGAAGAAAATACAATTAAATATGAATCTTCAAGAAAGAAAAAGATAACAGTATATGTTTAATAGGAAGGCGCAAAGGATCCAAATGTCAGAATTACCTTCCTTGGGCTAGGTTCGTGGTTCTTTTGACCAAAATTAAATTTTGCATGAATGATACCAACTGCACTTCCTTTTTTTTCAACTTTTCTGCCAACAACAGTTCTGTTTGTAGACTCGGCAGCTTCTGCCTCACCATTTATCAGCACTTCGTCCTGCTGATTTAGATTAGAACTCTGGTCTTCGATCTCTGACTCATGACTATCCAAAAGTGTGCTTGAGCTGGTCTCAATGGGTGATTTCTCATGGATAATAAATGTTGGAACTTGATCTGAAATAGTATCTTTTTCAAGGTTATCTGTCCTTTCCTCAGTAAGATTAGTTTTTGAGCTATCATCCTCGTAAGACTTGCTAACAACTGAAGTCCCTGAGGATGACATCTCAGTTTTATCCTGAACGGAAAACATGGTTTTAATATATAATTATATCAGTTAAAGCATCATCTTCAGATCAAGCAAAACCTGAAAAGAGGATGAAGTACTCAGATGTTCAAACAATAAGAGGCAAATCAAGCCACAAAACACAAAAGACAATCACTTTACTTTCTCAGCAGAATAGGTTTCAATATTATGCCCTTGCTCACTGCTACTTATACCAGCACCCCCAGTTCCAACTTCCTCAATGTTCCTGCATAGATTGCACCATTTATGCTTTAAATCTGCATCTTCTCAACAGTCAAGAGATCAATGACAAATTCAACAGAATAGAAATAAGAATACAGAAAACAAGGCTTGCAGTTATTTCAGTGAAGAGCACTAATGTAAAGAAATGATGTACTTGAACTGAACCACAAACTCGTAGCAGAAGAAGAGTGAGAGAGACAAAAGACTTCTCACAAGCACTATATTATAGGCCCTAAGTCCATAGATACAACAATATAATGAATCTCTTGCACTCGTGCGTTAGAAAATCAGAATCAGGTCAGCCAAATAAACCATAAAGTCTCCCAACAAATTCTAATACTAAGGTCATGATATGAACTATTAGGCATTAAGGCCAATGTTCTGAGATTGTAGATCAAGTGACATACTACATGAAAAGAGAAACTATTCATTTCATACCGTGCAAAACAGTTTAAACAGCACATCAATAACATTTTAGACACTATTCTGAGAATCACACTTATTAACCAAATTCATCAGAATCAATTACTGAAGACTCAAAGACAACAAATAAACCCAAGTCAATCTGGCTGGAAAGACTATATCCCAAGGATGAACTAGTGGACGCAAGTATGCATGTACTATTACAATTCCATTGAGCTAACTCAATTATCATATTGATGCTTATACTGAGGAACAAAGAGAGAAGCAGTACGGACTACCTCAAGGTTCCACTATGACGAAGAGTATTCTGTAGGGCACGCCTTGAGTTTTTAATCCAAGGGTGTGAAAGTAATGTCTTTGCATCAGGCCTCTGTCCAGCATCCTGAATGTCAAACTAGATGTCAGAGTAATTAAAATGGAACAAACATGATTCGGTAGTAACATTATAGACATAATAAGCAAATAGCACTAATTTAAATAGCAATGGAGCACAAGAGATCACTTTATATGTTTGAAGAGCAGCAATCACTAGTTTTAGAAGAATCGGTCTACCGACATTAGTTACGTGGAATAACGGTCTACCGATATTAATGGAAGAAATCAAAACAGTACAAAAGTGATGATCTAGACCCTTAAGAGAGGCTTCTTGGCAAAGTGTGCCAGGTACGGGAGACCGGGAGAGGAAAATATCTAAAAACCTTTGTAGCACATCATGAGTAGGCAGCTTAACCAAACAACAACAACCACAAAAAGAAGCTTCCTATGTACAGAAACCTTCCAGCTAGATTTAAAGAAAGAAAACCAGAGGGGAAGAATCATTAGGAAAGAAAGAATTCAGAAAGGATTTGCAAGTGACGAGTCACATGGAGAAACAATAATCTCTATGTCCAGAGGTCAATATAATCATTAAAAGACAAAACCCTACACATCATTAGCTGAATATACTCAACCAAGACTCTCATTAGCTTTTTCAAATTTAACTCACAACAGGTCATGTATTGCATTTGCTGGAATTATGGGGACATCAGATATATTAAAGTCCCCAAATAAGAAACATCTAAACAGAAAAAATTAAGGACCATTGTCTTACTTAAGACTGTAAGAACTTGGCCTCAAGCAAACAAACAGATAAGCGGAGAAGGCTAAATTTCAAATATAAAGTGATTTCCAGCTGACCTTTTTAAAGCATTGACGCAGGAAATCTGTAATAGCTGGGGATAGACTATCTGGAATTGGAGGATGTTCATCCTGAAACAAGAAATGAAGTACCAACTTCAGTGAAGCAACAGTAACAGAGCTGCTAAACGAGTCCATGTAAACTTTCGCCATTACTGTTGTAATTTGTAATTAGTAATAGGGTGATTGCAAGTTAGGACGGGAAGGAGAATAGATAAAAATAACTAAGAGCTGACCAGAAACCATGAACTTCAACATAAAAAGAATTCGAGAAGAACAAGTATACTGCTGCTACCTAACCTACCTGCACAATCCTAAAGAGGGCGGGCATTGGCTGCAGATCAAAGTACGGTGGAATACATGTAAGAAGTTCAATTACAGTGCAGCCTACACTCCAAATGTCAGATGCAGCACAAACTCCTGACATTTCAATGACCTGAAATTGGCAAAGAAGGCAAAAGGTGTCCTTATTTATCATGCATCGATTCCAGAAACTGTGAAAATATGCACACAGCCACACACATATACTAGTTTAGTACAAAACCTTTATGGGTCTAGCTTACCAATGTATTTCGACAGTCATTGGCAAAAAAAAAAATTTATCAGAAAGACAGTAAGTATGTTGAGGTATTTATTGGAAAAAAAAGATAGCATTCTCAGAGCAATTATTCAACCAAAACATATTACTACCAATTATCAAGCAGAAAAGATTGAACACTCATAAATTGAGGAGGAGCTTATCCTGTTTTCAGTTTTCACCTTTATACTACGACTATTAACGAATGTTCTACATTAGTAAAATCATACTTCACGTTTACCTTTGGCAGGCTCAGTTAGTTTTCCACTTGATCAGAATTATTGGTAATACTAACATTGTTATGTGATAATGTGATATAACCCTCTCGCTGATCCAATTCGTAAAGCTCACCCATTTTCCCTTTTCCTATAATAAGATTGGCTAACCCATAGTTCCATAGGTGATATTTCCGAAGCTTCCATAAGGGAGCATTGTGTTCACCAGAGGAGGGCGAAGCAACGAGATTCTCTGACCTAGTGTCGGGCTTTTCCTGGGTTTTCTTAATTAATTCTTATTCAGACATTAATATTGTCTTTCTAGTATGTTTGCGGGATCCTAGTTCTGCATGGTCTTGCAAATAAAAGAGGTCATACAATTACAAAAGAGCTTGTCTAGGATTTTCTTTGATCAGAAACGGCATGTTGGTGCTTGGGTAGAAAAGGTTCTTGATAGAAATCCATAGGGTCCCATCCTAAAACCAATTGATGATAAGAGGAGTGCCCATGAAATGAGGCTTATATAGTGGTTTCAGTTCCCTCTTTACACCGATGTGGGATATGCATATATTTTTCTTTCATTTGCCAACACACTCCTTCAAACCCTTCAAGAGGTTGGACTTTTTCTGAACGGGTTGGACCAACTCTCTATCGAACTGACCCAAATTTAAAGCCCAGATATACTGTCATTTTTTAGTTCAGTCTAGATATATAGTTAAATTTGGCCCACAGTTGGCAAGCCGTATGATACCACGATAGGAATCCATATGGTAAGATTTCACAAAGTGAATCTGTAGGCACTTACTATTAGCTCACAAGCCTCCCATAATAGATGTCACACTTTCCTTTTCAGTTTGTCCCATAAAAGATGTCACATTTTCTTTTTTGGAAAAAGTTTTCTCTCACATTAATATAAATATACTATTTTCTCTCTCCACTAAACACACAAAACAACATCTCCTAAAATCCCATGACATTACCCAAGTGTGCCATCTATTATGGGACGAAGGGGTACATAACTTACTCCTATTATAAGAGCTTGTACAGTGAATTACATGACTGATGTACATATAATAAACTAGCAGAAATTAGTAAAGAAAAAATTAAGAAATTCATTAAGGAAAAAAATAGAAACTAAATCCCAAATGCCAAGAAAGATATTAGTATACCTCAGGGGCCATCCAATAAGGCGTTCCAACAACAGAATGAGTATTAACATCTGCTTCAGTAAGTTTTGTAGCAACCCCAAAATCTGCAAGTTTGACAAGGCCCTGAAATTTTAAGTTAGATCAAGAAAATACAAGTTCAGCATGCATCCGTTTTAATGTTAAAATATCATCCAGGGGGAGGATACTACTAAAATATTTGAATCAAAGTATAAGCACCTTTTATAGCAAACAAAGACACAAAAGTCACAAGAATCAAAGAAGAAAAAAAAGGCAAAAGCCGACAGCCATTAATTTGTATCAATCAAACAAAAAAATCCCCTAATAACAGGCTAACAGCTAATCACATTACCAAAGCAGCATAGGGAAAGGCATATCAGTATCAAAAAATCTGAGCAGAATAAGTGACAAAACAATTATAGCAAGATTCGGTGTACCTCTTTTGTTGTCAGGATATTTGCCCCCTTGATATCACGATGAATCACACCTTGTTCGTGCAGGTAGACCAATCCTTCTAATACCTGGTTACAACATACCGATATATTTTTTAGACCGATACATTAAAATAAAAACGGCTGATAAAGGATGAGATTTGTCATGAAACCTGAGCTATGTAAACAGCCACCAATGACTCTGGAAAAGGCCCAAATTTGTTTGGCTTTATTATATTTGCAAGAGATCCGTTCTCCACATACCTTTGAGAAAAAAATAACTAGTAGATCATGAAAAATTGTGGCTAGAAATTTATAAGTTGGAGAAATATATGTCTGAATATGGACTTACTCAAGTATAATGTGAAGATGAGATTTTGTCTTCAAAGATCCAAGATATTTCACAATATTCTTATGATTCAGATTCTGGAAGAGGAAGGCCAGAATCAAAGAATGCAAGCAGGAGTCAATGACACAGCATGTGATCTATTTTTTTAAAAAAATTGTAGCATAAACAACGAAAAAAGATGTGAATGTGAGGAAGCACACTCTAGTACTATCCATAGCGTCCTTTAGGCACTACGGCCATTGCCTCAACCCTATCAATCAACTTATTGCTGATTAGTTATTTAATCTCATATCAATCTACTTTAAGAGAACTAACTAATGATATTAATTTTCAGTATTTCAGATTTAAATTTTATAAATTTGTGTAACCGTTGAAAATATGACTTTCCCACTCTAATTATTTTAGTCAAAACTGCCATTTTCCCTCCCAATTTCCTAGGGCTTTGTCTTCTCTAGAATCATACTGAATTCGTAGTTTGAAGTAAGCTCTCGAGATGGGTAATTACATCCAAACGCTGCTAAATGGTAGCAATACTTGTTGCTTTCTAATTTTCACATCCGAGAGCTGAAAAGTTACATAATAACTAATTTGCTACATTGCAACTTGCATAGTAACCATATCATTAACAAGTCAGAAAATCAACTTTTGCGTGCATGCATTCTGAGGAATCATGTCTGTCAGGGGTAAACCACAAAAGCAATCAAACATTAGAGCGTTAACATAACAGTCATTTCTAAGCAAATGGCTTGAGAAACATGCATTCCGGGTTGGACCTAAAACATACTCCGTACATAAGCTAAAGAGCGGCAGCATGCACGCACTAAAATAAAAGTTAATTGATGTGACTGATTGCACTTTATTTTACCAGGAAGGTTGAAAAAAGAAGTTGAAGAATAAGAAGAATATGCGTATTAAGTTTACCTTAAGCAGATCGATCTCTTGCTGTCATGTTTGTACCAGCAGATGGAAAACGACGTCATGCAATTGAAAAGAAAATCAGCAAAGAGTCCGAATTCATGGAAGTCACAATCGAGGGATAAAAAAAGACCAAGTTTTAGCCACATTAACTAAACAGTTTGTGAAATTGAAAAGGATAACTCAGACCATAATGATGTTGAGATCCTCCTGAGCAATGTTCTCGAGGGAAACTTGCTTGATTGCAACAAAATCTCCATTTTCCAAATCCAAACCCTTGTAGACTCTTCCATAAGCCCCTTTGCCGATCTCATCTCCAAGCATCTAAATTCAGAATTAATCCAGAAAAAATATCCATCACTTACAGTAGAATAACAAAAGCATTCATCACAAAATTGAGCTCAAGAGAGATTGTAACAGCTTACATATTTGTTGTCAAGGGTTTTTGATTTGTGGAAAGCGGAAGTCGCCATTTGCCGCGCCATCTCCGAGAGTTCCAACTACAATGGAGCCCTAATTCGCGGAAAATTATGCCTCCATTCAAAGATACGTAACAAAGAGAATATAAATCCGCGACAAATTGATGAAAACAGTTGGCAGCGGAGTGTTCTCAGACGACTCTCTGCCGTTCAGTTCCGCGGCGGAGGACAGATGGAGATGATCGTGTATTCATTTCTGAGTTTTTTTAACACACCAATTAACAGGCAAATGAAAGGGCAAATTTGTCTATTGGTAATGGGTGGGGGGCTAATTAGTCATTTTCATTGTATAATTAAATTTCTAATTTTGCCAAAAAATTAGATATTTTAGTTGACGCCAAACGGAAATGCGACTACATAACTTGCAAGTTTCGGTTATTGACGAACAGTAAATTGGTTTTCCTTTGTTTCTGAGGTCCTCATTTCTCCAGTCTCTCTCTCTCTCTCTCTCTCTTCTGCATATTGTTGGATTTCTCTCTTCTTCAGTTGAAGTAGTAACCGCCAAATAGCTGATATCTCAACTTCTAGAGATGACTAGTATCTTGGCGAGCCGGCCTCCAGCAAGGCTGTCGGCGACTGGAGACAGTTTTGCCGCTGTTCTGAAAGCTGCTGATTGCAGAATCCTCTGTTTCGGGTATTCGAATTTGGAAACTCACATCCGCACGCGTACTACGCAGCCGCGCGCTAGGAATTCGTGCGTCGTTTTCTCCGGTAAATTGGACGATAGTGTTGAAGGTGATGATGCCTCTGATAGGGAAGAAAGCGGCAGTGATTCTGTGAGTCGAGTTTTTTCCTTTCTTATGTTTTTACTGTTACTTTCCCTTTCCATTTTAAATAAATGTCCGATTATTGAATGGAGCTTTAGAGAATCATAAATGAGTGGTTAACACTATAACCTGAACTCCCGTTGATACTCTTCCGACGCTTTGTAGCTTCCTAGTGTCCTGTTTTGTAACAAAATATTTGCGGTTTGGCAGCTAGTGTTAACGCTTTTAATGTATAGCTCTGATATTTGCTTTTGCAGCCAATCATGAATCTTGATGGAGATGGTAAAGTTTATAATGTATGTTTTGTGATATTCATTCTACATGAGAGCATAAGGAACCATATTTTCTTATGATGCAGCTATACATTGAATTTCTTACACACTCCAATAAAACTGATATATCCCACATATTAGAGATTCATGGTGGTCACGAGTGAAGTCGTGACAGGTTAACTGTCCCTCCACACAAATCATTTGTAATTGTTTTATTTATATGTTTATAAACAACAGTTGGAGTACCATAGCCTTTTTCCTTGTATATTCCCAATCAGTGTAAACTTAATTTGTTTTATCTGTAACCAGTACATGACACCGAATACTTTTCCATACGGGTGGCTAGAAAATAAATCAAACCTTTATTATGGCTTCTACTTGAGAATCTTCATTGGCGAACTTATGGAAAATATACGATAATTTCTGGTCTTCAGGTTAACAGTGACCTAATCAGGGAAGAGCTTGAAAAAATTGTTGGGAGAGATGATTCCAGTTTCAACGGGATGGATCTTGCAACTCTTATACGGAACAGATATGGAAGGTCTTATGATGTGCAACTAATTAAGAAGGTCTGTTCAGTGTCAATTAGTCTATTTTTATGCAGTTAGGAAGTACATTCACTTCGCCATGAATGGGCAAAGCCTAATCTGACCATGCACAAAATGCCATATGATCCTAATTGAAACCATTAAGCATTTCCTATTAGTTTGAGGTTGATCTTTTTATTTTATCCCATAGAATGTATGGTGGATGGTTGCATTCACTCTTCCTCATCAAGCATGTTGCATATACAATTATGTGAAGTTCATGTAAACAAATGTTGATCCACAATATAAAGTGAATTGAATTATTAAGAGGAAATAATCAGTTACCTCCTACTGCTGCGCTACATATTCTCATTCTCATGTAGCCCTGCACACATGTTTTGATGTACAGAACTATCCCTGAAAGTGTACTAAAGTTCTTTTGGATGTGTTATCGTGAACTGATACAAATCAATCCTATAAACTATATGCGGTGTATTGAATGCACACACAATAGCACCAGCTGCCAAGATGGGTTTGAGTGGAGTTTTTGAATTTACTTGAACTTCACAAAGAAAAAAGTAGGATCTTTAAAGTTAGTAATAAAGTATATAGACCTAATTTGGAAATTGAATTATTCACTCTGTAGTAATTCTGATGTAGAAGGATTGATGGTTGGAAAATTGAAGTCTCACTGAAGTATCAGTGCTCTGCTATATTTCACATTTCCTGCTTCTTACTATTGGGAAACCACAAATCTTAGCAACTTTTTTTATGAATATCTGATGTTCTTGTGTATAGCATTTAGAACCAAGAGCATATATTTGTGATCTCCAGAAGAGTAAATTTTGGTTCTCCAATACAGGAATTCATGGGCAGAAACCTCCTTGCTTTAAATGTCATGTGGAAGTACATGGAGCAGGTCAGTTGCTTTCTCTGCATTGGCCAATATTAGATTAGGTTGTTGTTGTTTCCTTATGCTGCAACCACATGAGATTTATTTTTTGGTGAAGTGACTGGTTACACTCGATGATTTGATTCACCCATCCACAAATAAGAAAATTATTTTTAAGCACTCTTACCATAAAAATTGGCAAACTTTGCATGCCTTAGATTTAAATAACAGTAACGTTGCTCCTGCTTGACTCCCTTTCTCAACTACTTTTAACTCAAGCTTAGTAAGTATTTCACAATAAAACCTACTATGTTATGTGGAAACATTGAATTTTTAGGTAGTTATACATAGCACTTTAAATTTATATTTCTCTTTAGAAGTGTTTCAAGACAATAAGGATGGAAGTTTTGCATTGGTAAAGGATGTGCGCATCATCATTTATACTTGCAATGACACAAATGAGGTGAATTAAGTAAATAAGTAAATAGTACTCCCTCCGTTCCTTCATAGTTGAGTCATTTTTCCATTTCGGGAAGTTCCCTTATAGTTGAGTCATTTCCATATATAGTAACTTTTTCCTCTTTCATACTTTACTCTCTCTTACTTTATTCTCTCTACTTTATTCACTTTTACTTTATTCTCTCTACCTTTTTCTCTTTCTTACTTTTTTATCTATTTATTTAACATACTCAACATTCATTTCTTAAACTCCGTGCCGAAAAGTTCCGCCTCAACTATGAGGGAACGGAGGGAGTAGTAACATCATATTCCACTTTAAAAACATGTCATATACAGTTTGCCTTGGTGATTAAGTAAAGTTCTAGTTTGTTTTCTTTGCCATCTCAACCTCAGCTATGTGTTGCTTGTTCCGTCATAGAGATCATTCCCGTTGACTGAAGAAGAGTATATTTTGAGACTTGATGATGTGGCAAATACTTTGAAATGTTGGGGCGCTGTCTCACATATCCGGAACAGTCTTCAGAAGGTGAAAGAACGGCCTCGGATTGGCAAGGTAAATCCCTGGTTTTTTTAATCTCTTATTTCTACTGCCAACAAGTATCCTACCTTACACCTTGCATGTCTAACTTCTCCTTAACTTAACTTATATGTTCCTTATTCCTTTTTGTCCATCTCAAAGTAATAGCCCGATTACCTTGTAAAAGGTGGCATTATATATCATTTTCCTTTAATATATCCCTACTTAATCTTATTTGCTACTATTAACAATCTTTTGCTTTGGATGAAGTAAATAAGGGTACAGTAGGAAAATTGTGTTGATTTTACTTTTCAAGTAAAATAAATACATTTTCGTAATGTGTAAAAAGGATAAGATGACTTCATTTATGGGATGGAGGAAGCAGTTTAGTTAAAAAATTGTTGAGATCTCAAGTATTTCTTTCATGTAGTGTCCCCTAATCTTTTACATACAAAAATTGTGGTAGTCTTGGATTACGTATTCTCCAGTAAACTTATACTTCCAAGGTTCTCAAAAATTGGACATACATATTCTTTTTTGAACTAATCACTTGATGCTTGGTATTCGACTTCTTGTTTGAAACTCGAAAACTGCTATCCATAAGCTGCCAGAAATTTTTTCTCCTTTCTGCCTAATAGAGTGTAGTGCTTTTCATTGATCTTCACTATAGGTGGATTAGGCAAGGGTAACTATCCATTTATAATCTCATAAAAGCCAAATATTAAGCTTCGGAAGAGCACAGTGGGAATCAAACTTGTTTTCAAGGAAGAGTAAGGATGGTCAGTTACACTGGTAGCCTGATTACTCAATTTATGCATCATCCATGTGTACGGACTTGCTTTTCTTGTGCTCAGATAACCATACGGGTAGGGGAGTGGAGGATTATTTTTTGTATCAAGTGTGTCTAATTGGACAAACGACTTCTCATGGAGACATTGTTAGGCTAAGCACGAGAAATTTTGTGGCATTTACAGAATGCTCGTTATGCACAGTTAGATCAGTTGTGGTTGTTTAAGCATATGCCATAATACAATGTGATTTAATGTGTGAGTTAGGAATTAATGTTATCGATCTGCTGGCCTCAAATTTGTGCATTTTGTGCAGGCCGTAAGCATCTTCATAGATATGGACGAGTCTGGGGGGCGAGCAAATGAGTGGATATACAAGTAGGCCTTTCCAAATCCGGTGGATCTTTTTTAACTGTTGCAGGTGCACTATATATGTATGCCACTGGCAAAGCTGGGACACGTTGGTTACTGCTTTCAGATCGTAACATTGAAGGCCTGCTTGATGCAAGTCAATATATCTGGCGATGGTGTTGGAGGTGAGCACATCAGCAAAAGTGATTAGCAATACTTGTGTTTAAAAGTGTGCTATTCTTTCCTTTTCTTTGTAATTCCAAA
Organism: Salvia hispanica; assembly: GCF_023119035.1. Taxonomy (NCBI): domain Eukaryota; kingdom Viridiplantae; phylum Streptophyta; class Magnoliopsida; order Lamiales; family Lamiaceae; genus Salvia; species Salvia hispanica. The sequence goes on from NC_062967.1 coordinate 47,202,483, forward strand.
ATGACAAGTATATGTTCTTACACGACAAATAATTGGTACTCTATAATTTAGTGTTATTTATTAATTGTTGCTTAAGTACAGATTCCACAACTTCAGCTGTAAATGTAATGCCCCCTTTTTTACAATTGAAAGGGTCACCATTTTAATGTTTTCAATGACTCAGTTAAGTCCATTATAGATTGTGTTGATTTATATAATGCATCTCCAATAGAGATGCAAAATGCTCCATCCATGAAGAAGAAGAAGAAGAATCTTACCTCAAAACGACCAAAATAAATCTGAATTAGCACTTAAATTTCTGGAGGGGTGCAGCATTTGTGGTATCAACATTCACTAGTGTGCCATATTTCAAAATTATGTGAAAGATTACGTTATGGTATCCTGTACAAATTAATGTGCAATTTTCAATTTGGAAAACACAAACACAAAATTGTGTAATATTTCAGCAATTAAGAATGTGTTTGGCTGAATATATAATCTCTTGAATGAAAAAATAAACTTCTATATAATTCATGAGTTCCCGAACATATGTTCGTCAATCTTTGCGGTAATTACACAATGCATATAAAATGCTTTCCTACCGCTTCATGCAAGTACAAAAAGTTTAAAGTATGTGTAAATTGTAATAGTACAAAAAGTATTACTTGTTTTTCATTTTAATGCATTTTGTCATGAGTATGTTTAAACTTTAAATGTTGTCAACTCTTTTCTTACACAAAGTACAAGATGTTTCATCATTATTTCATATTAGTGCAAAAAGTTTAATCATTATTTTGTATTAGTACAAAAATTTCATCTTTATTTCATGTTTTTTACCCTATATACGTAAAGAATAGACGCCGTTTAAACATAAAAAAAGGGGATGCATTAATTGAAACATATATGGGGAATGAGAAGTCCAATATACTAGTAATATTTTCTTGCAACTTGAAGATTGAGAAGTCAAAAGGGGGATTATCACACAGGGAGGAAACATTTTCAAATGTTCAACAAGGTAGTATAAGGTACTCATATGCGTGTAATGTAACTCAGTTATTTAACTTTATGAAATTTAGATCAGTTTCCATACATTTTTTTCATATTCTCCTCACATGCATGCATATATGTATGACATCTGGAGTCTTTTAAGTTGGCCAAATGTGAGTAAGGTTTTCTTCACATCAAAGTGTTGTAGTCATAGCAGCCATGGCGTCTTAAGTAACGTTCATAAACTTGTTGTCTATATCAGATAAGATGCAAGTGATACAGTTGTCATGGGAAAGAGTATCTTATAATTCTTTCTCCAAAAAAGGTAGAAACTAAACAACAATGAACCAAAGGTTTAACTGAAACATTACTAGTGAAAACTTAATACAAAAGTTGCTAACTCAAACCAAACTTACCAACACACTACTAGCATTTTCACAAACAAAACACACATACTCTTGCGTCAACTAAAACAAGTAAGCACGTTTTCACAACTTTCATCTTCGTCATCGCCAAGCTTATATGCACTGAAATGGTTGACTCTGAACTTCCATTCTCCTTTCACTGGATCATAAGAAACAAACTCGGCACCTTGATCCTCAGCTTTTCTTTTCAGCATCTCTTTGTACTTGCCGATTCTTGGCCCCTCCACATATTGCTGACCTGTCTTCTTATCGAAGCATTTTATGTTTAGGAGTGTAACCTCAGCAGGCTTGTTCAGACCTTGTCCAACGGGGGGTTTCTTGCTCTCATCCATGTAAACTATCACCTCACGATTGTTGAATTGGATCAGAGACTCGAGATCTAGCCTCCGCACATCAGTTTCCCCAAAGAACTTGATGCTACCATATCCATGCCTTCCCACTACAAAATCCTTCACATGGCGACAATAGCCTGGCTCAGCCCTTTCCTTTGCAGCCAACTCCTGGATCCGTGGCTCGGTATAATAGTCAGAGTGGCGGAGCTTTGGCATCAGCGCCTCAATTCCAGCTCCATGCTCATAAACTATAGCAGCTTCACCAGCTCGATGCCCTGTAAGAGTTATGTATGAGTCACCTTTCTCTGTGGAAAGACCATTATGGACACCATTAGCTTTCTGGTTCCCTTTTACAGGATTGGCTTGTTCTTTAGCCAGGCCATTTTCCACCGAATCTTCTCTTGGGGAAGCTGAATTACAAACAATTAATCAGATTGATTCACACATTTTTTATTAAAAGAGAAATGTTAAGTGCATAATGTTGCATAAATAAGAGATCATAACTACAAAATAATATGAAGATTCTTTTGTGAAATTAGCCAAGGTAGTGGAACTGATTCATGATTTCTTTCATATGTTTGCCAATTTTAGCAACTCTTGATGAATCTAGAATGAAGGGATTCGGATACAGAGTAAAAGGCGGATATATCATATGCATTTCGCTAATATCTCAAAATACAAAGCATATCGCACAATTGGCATGATAACAATGAAACAAAACAGAGATAGGAAATAAATAAAAGATAAATACTCCTATGATTAAGTGGTCATCCAAATAAAAAGGCCACAGCAAAAATTGCTTAACTAAACTTAAATATTGAACCCTGCAAAAGTAGGGACCAAAGCCTTATTTATAAGACTAAAAAACTGCAACTAGAATAAAACTCTAAAAGGATAAATACTAACTATCCTAAACCAAATCAAACTCTAAAATTTGAACTCATCTCTAATAACTAAATAAATAGTGCTAGTAATATAATCCCTCCGTCTCGCTTTAGCAGTCCCATTGACTTTTCTGCCATCTTTTTGTAAAAATGATAAAAAATAGTTAAAGTGGAGAAATGGTAAAGTAAGAGAGACAATAATGTAGATAAGACTCTTCTATATATTATTCTCTCTCTTAATTTACCATTTCTCCTATTTAACTATTTTTTATCATTTTTACAAAAAGAGGGCAGAAAAGTCAATGGGACTGCTAAAGCGGGACGGAGGGAGTAATAACTAACAAAATCCAATGATGCATATCTGTATCAGATTCTGGCAGCACAAATGAGAGATTAAACATTCAACTCTATAACTAAATTGATGTTGTCAAGAATGTAATTTAACACTAGTAGACATGCAAACAAGTTCCTCCTACTCGGTCTAGCACACAAATTTACATATATATTCTGTTGAGTTGGGCAAGTATAAGATTCTGAACAATTAGGTCATTAAATTTAAGTACCCTTATTAAATGATGCACAACACCATAGCCCAATGAGCAACCACAACAATTCAACGATTTTATCTTTTTTTGAATATAAAAGAAAAGGCATACAACTACTAGATTTAACTTTCAAAGAAGATAAAACAACGAAGAGAAACACAGAATAAAACCTATTTTAAGAACCAGCAGAAATGTTATGTGATGAAAATCTGAAGTACATGATATTAGCAAAATCTCAATGGAAGAAGAGCATATTTACCATCTTTGTTCCTGTTCCCATTCATGGAATTGTAGCCATCATCATGAAGCTCACCTGTTCATTACCAATGAAAATTGGAGATGAAGATAACTACAAAAGTGAACAGATAAACACACTTACAGCCACAAGTCCAGTTAAGCCCTCAAGTAGGGAGGAAAAGATAAAGAGGGGAGAATAACTTAAACAGTATCGCAGGCACGATCTCAATATCCAACCCAACTATGTTATTAGTAAAGCAACAACGAAATGTATGTCTCTAGTAATAGTATTCTGATATGGGATTCAAACTCCATTAATGACAGTCTCAGCAGTCCTTGAGATGGGAATAGATTTAATTGGAATTTAGCTAACCCTCCACGTGAGCTCTGATGAACCATCAATCATCTCCACATATGATACTGATTCTACAGAATCACACCAACAGCACAATATTGACTATTGCATACCATTGTCTTAATGTATGGCTATACTACATTACGGTAATCATTGCTCGCAAAATTTTAGGTCGGATGGAAGGAACAACAGAGCTCAAACTAGAATATTGTCTTCCCAATTTGTTGGATAGATCTTTCAACAAATCAATTTTCAACAATATTACCATGTAATATATCAATAATAACTGAAGCCTCTCACCCCTCCAGTAAAAGGGTTCCAACATCATAGGGAGCATACAAGACATTACATAATCAAGAACATCATTGACAAATTAACATGTTTCAGAATGTCATGAAAAAACATGGAGTCCATCAGGACCTTTATAACCACAGGATCATTCACAGATGTCAGAAATCAGAAATGGATTATCAAAGTAATTAAATAAAAGCACTTTGTGCAAGACAGTTTCTTTTGAGTTCATACACAAGATCAAAAGCAAACACTCAAGTGAAAAGATTTGTTTTATATGTACCAAAACATACAGACATGCATAGAGGACAATGCAAGCTCAAAGAATAACAAGAAATTATGCCAAGGTACTTGTACAAAAATATTCCCACTCATCTTATCCAAACATCTACTTACGTTACCTAGAAATCATGCATAATCACATTATTACTAACAATCCAGTAATAAGGCAAAGAAGATACTGGTATATACCATTTTCACGCATGGGAGTGCCAGTGGTCTTTGTTTTCTCTGCACTGGATCTAGAATGCCACTGTTCCAGTGGACGGATCACTAGAGCTCTTGGATTCTCCCTTGGCACAAACAGAGCATCTGCTTTTGGTGTGCTTGCTGTTTCTTCATCATCATTAAAGAAAGGCACCTGGGAGGATTGGAAAATAGAAGGAACCCGTCTATTAGAAAGCTAATTACCTTAAGCTGCATAAAAAATTGATCAGATAACACATTTGATGCATGTTGATTTTCATTTAGGAGTAATCTAACCTTTGGGCCATTGGATTTAGGGTGATATTTCCTAACTGGAAGCTTTACACGCCTTTGGGAGAGGTGTCGAGATGTTAAAAGAGAGGATATTCTTACAGGAACTGGTTTTTCAACAACCTGTTATAAAAAAAAGATGTATTCACAAAAATGCCCCAAGACATCATGCAAGCTCTCTAATCTGCTCAAGTCCTGTGAAATAATACTTACTGGCAGGCTAGAAATCCCATACTGAACAGAAGGGGAAATCCCCGCGCGACCAATTGACACTTGAGGCATTGTAGGTAAAGTTCCAAAGGGATTTGTAATGGGAGCTGCTTGTGCAGCAACTGCGGTTTGCGTGCCTGGCCTGTAAAATGAAAGCAAAGAAACTCATATCACACAGTACAGGAGGGAGGGATTAAGGTCTGGCCCCACTGAAGCTGGTTTTACAGAGACCTGTATGACACAAAAACCTGCCAATACAATTTCAAGCTCATCATACAATCAAAGAGAAATCCATTATGGCTTCAAAGTCAACAAAAAATTATACTCCCTCCGTCCACGAAAAATAGTCTCATTTTGCCATTTTTGGATGTCCACAAAAAATAGTCCCATTTCAAAAATGGAAACTTTCTCGCATACTTTATCCACTTTTTCTCCTCTCTTACTTTTTCTTTTTTCCTCTCCTACTTTATCTACTTTTTCTCCCATCTCTCTTACTTAACCAATTTCTCATTAAAACCCGTGCCGTCCACAAATGGAACCATTTTTTTGTGGACGGGGGGAGTAAGTAAGATGGGAAGGTGACCGAGGGATAGAGCTAGGTCATGAGACATAAGATAGTCATTCACTGACATGCTTGACCATAAAAACAACCAGAACCAAGGCACCATTCTAAATAACAGAACCTAAGTGTAAACCTAATTGTAGACAGACTGGCATGTTAGATAAGTAATAGGCAATAATAGAGCACATGGCCCAGCAAATAAAATGCAACTTCAACCAGATTCACCCTTCAACAAACCCCTCCACAACAACTAAAAGAAAGAGCAAGAGCATGTACGGTGAATAAATGAGCTAACAAAACTAATCGAAAAGCAAGATCAATCACACAATGAGTATGCATCCAATAATTCTAGTTTTCGTAACTAGTGTGTAAGATAAGAAAAAAGTGACATACGCTTGTCCAAAAGCAGTATTGCTGAACATGCCAGGGGTGCCAGTAAAGCCACTTGGAGCAGCTGCAAAGACAGGATCGTTAAATACTAGGATGCTGCATTGTAAAAGCTACAGAGAGAGAGAGAGAGAGCACTTGATTATCAGGTCAAACTGAAAATTCACAACAATGATTACCTGCTTGTGACTGGCCAAAATTGCTGAAGTTGAAGCTCCCAGGAGCCGGCTGTGCCGATTGAAATGGAGTAGAAATAGAAGGCTTCAAAGAAATGAAAGGAAGAGTATATTAGAATGACGGAGAGAGAGAGAGAGAGAAACAAGACCAAATAAATTTCTGGATATCAAGAAAAATAATCTCCTACACAAAATGGCAACAAAAAACCTCTATCATCCTCATTCAACATATGTCTGTTTATTCAGTAGCTATCATTCATACATGGCAAAGGACTACAGTACAATTTACGGATTCTCAAGTCTCCATATGCTTACTTAGAAAATTTTATAAAATGTCCATACCGAACTCCTACAATTCAACTGAATATCTAAATATTTTATGTAGCAAATTCACATCCTTCGACAAAGAGATCCCAAGCTTAGCACATAAGCATGGCTCAGAGAGAGATACTTAAATTGCTTTTTGTTAAAGCATATGGCATTATGAAATCAGCTATCATCCTGTTCATTTTGAGTTCACTTGAAAGCCTTGGCTAAGTTTGCTTAAAATATATAACTACAAGCAAGAACAAGAAGAGAAGTCATAAAGAACTCACAGTTGTTTGACCAAATCCCAAGGCGCCACCAGTGCTGCTTGGCAGTGATGAACTGCTTGCAAACAGATTGCCAGTAAAACCCGTAGAGGGTGTAGGAAACAAATTTGACTGACCAAAACCTGAGGTAGTTTGACCAAATGCAGTTGTCTGTCCAAAAGGTGAACTACTCTGTCCAAGTGTAGGTGTCGTTGACTGGAATAATGGGGAAGACTGAGTGTTACCAAACCCCAAGCTGGTACCAAATGCAGTTCCAGTCCCCTGTGATGATGAAGACCCAAAAATAGATGGTGATCCGAAAGGAGATGGGCTTGAAGAGTTAAAAAGAGAAGAAGAGGTATTGGCTCCAAATGGTTGAGCTGCACCAAATAAGGAGGTTGTTGTTGTTGATGATGTAGAGCCAAAAGGGTTAGTTGTATTTGATGTTCCAAAAGGTGAAGAACTAAAGGCAGAACCAGTTGAAGGTGCAAAGCCTGAATTGTTAAACGCTGGTGTTTTAGGAGCGAATAGATTGGAAGGTGTTGAAGATGAAAAGGGATTTGTGGATGACTGGCCAAATGAAGGAGTAGGTGTGGCTGAAAATGGAGCAACAAATCCAGGAGCAGCAGTAGCCTGACCGGCAGGAGCTGGCCCTCCTGATTTTTAACAGAAAAAAAAAAAAAACATTCAGCTACATATTAGTAATAAATTCTCTTTTGGGCAAGAATCATAAATTTAAACCAGAAGAGCACCTTTATCTCCTAACTGGTAGTCCTCCCATCTAAGTTCTTCATGGCTTTTATCTTTATAGACCGGCATGGCTGAGATAGATTCTAGCTTTCCAGCAGGCTGTGTACCTGTGGCACCATCTGTCTCGGGTGTTGCTGAGTATGGAGTTACTCTACTCCCGCCCCGTTGCCCTCCAAAAGCAGTCTGGCCAAATCCTGAGTTACCAAATGCAGGCGTTGTAGTCTGAGCTCCTGTAACAAATTATTCAAGCGAATAGTCAGAAGTAGCAGTTGCTGACATTGTTTTTAAACCTGCTCTACTTGATATTGTTCCCACACAAGTAGCAAAATTTATTAGGACTTTTTTGCAAAGGAAAATGAACAAACTAAGTTCAAAGTTTCATGTATGGAAAGCAAGTGCAAGTCCCTTACACTAGCTTAAATGGAATTGATCACCACAGAAAAACAAATTAGCCAGTTTATGACATGTGATTCTCAAATTTACTCATTCAAATACGTTTTTTTCTGCTCAACTAAAACAAGGTAAGACAATCTACTCAGTATAAAGATACATTCATGAATAGGACTTGACTTTAGAATGATACATTCGGACATGGAAAGCCAGCTTACCAAATGAAGTACTTTGAGCTCCAAAGGATGATGTTGCACCAAATGGACTACTTCCAAATGCAGAAGTTGATTGGCCAAATGCGGATGTTGATTGGCCAAATGCAGGACTTGATCCGAAATTAAATGACGGAGTACTTGAAGCACCAAATGCAGAAGTGGTTGTGGCACCAAAAGCCGGACTGCTTGTTGCACCAAAAGCAGGAGAAGCTGTGGCGCCAAAAGCTGGCGTGCTAGAAGCCCCAAATGATGGAGTGGAAGAAGCACCAAATGCTGGAGTGCTTGATCCAAAAGGAGAACTTGACGCACCAAAGCCACCACTTGTGCTGCCAAATGTTGGGCTTGCAGTAGAACCAAAGGCAGGGGTGCTAGTTGCACCAAAAGCTGGAGTACTGGGTGCCCCAAATGCAGGACTACTTGACGCACCAAAGGCAGGTTGACTAGGAGCACCAAAAGGTGTTGATGAGCCAAATAAATTGCTCCCAGAGGCAGGCTGTGATTGCTGGAATGAACCACCAAAAGGACTTGATTGAGTAGTATTAGATCCAAAACCACCAAATGCGGGCTTCTGTCCAAATACTGAGGACCCTATAATTCAAAAAAATTTGGCTCAACACAAGTATGTTTGAAGAATATTAAAGGAATTAAAAGATGATGATTATTCATGAAACATGTCTGATAAGTGAAACTCTTAGTCGATTTAAGGATAAATAAGTCCATGATTTTGGTTATCATGAACTTCATCAGTTAAAAATATTAATTCGTTTACGTTTTCCATTTGTGAAAATTGTCTTGAATTTCAGGACTCACCAGTGAACCACATAATGTATTTCAAGGTCCACATGCTTTATATTGTTTGAGTGTGGGCAATGATATATCCATTCATTTTTAGGTCAAGAAATTAGCAAACAGAATCTCACCCAAAGCAGGGGAAAAACAATTCATGTAAACACTAGGTTGAGAACATGATAACAGTGGTAGCGGTTATGAAGAATGAAGAATGAAGATTGAAGAATGAAGAAATTTGAAATTAACTGAATAAAATTATCATTATTTTTAAAGTTTAATGTTGATAAAAAGAGGGAGAAGGAGAAAAAACGAAGCGTAGAAAATTGCGGGCCAAATTCTCTCAAGAAGACAAATATTAGTATTTTTTAGGGTTAGTCTTAAGGACATCTAAGCCATTTATCTGAAAGAGAAAAACAGCCTAAGTTTTTTGCCTCGCTCCATTCTCACAAAACCATCATACGAGAAGGCAATATGCTGGATTTTCTGATTTTGAAACGCATATGTATAAGCACAATTCTAAAACCAGGGTGTATAGACTGCAACTTAGTATAATACAAAAAAATTTAATAAATGCAAAAACACTTGCTTCAAGCAAATAACGGATACTGGGCCAACCATATTTTACACCTAGTTCATGTCATCAATACAGCTACTCACCACCAAATGCTGAAGATGTGTTTCCAAATGCAGACCCTGTGGAAGCTCCAAAGGTTGGGGTTGCACTTCCAAAAGCAGGTGATGAGGAAGCACCAAAAACAGAAGTGGATCCAAAAGGAGAAGAAGATTGGGCACCAAAAACACCAGTAGACATGCCGCCAAAAATAGAACCCCCTGTCTGCGAACCAAAAGGGCTAGTATTGCCACCAAAAGGTTTAGGGGCAAAAGGATTGTTAGTAGCGCTGCTAGTTTGCCCAAAAACAGGTTGAGACCCAAATGGGCTACTAGACGACTGCCCAAAAGCTGCAACAGAACAAGGAAAAGTCAGGATGTACAAGCATAAACAAGAGCATACTGTATGATCTTCAATTGTGTATTCTCCCATTTGTCAAATAAACAATGAAACATTTGATCTCGCGTATGACTTTATAAGTAATACTTTTGAGGGCTCGGGAACACAAATAGATCACATTGAAGAGTTAAATGATGGCATGGTAATTCATAAAGAAGTTAGTACAAAGGATTAAAGTTGTCCTTACACAGATGAGAAATTGGAGAATGACTCACTCACTAGATTTGATGTACAGATTCTATAGGATATAAGTCCTTAGCAAATGTAAATCCTTATCGTATGTGTTCCTCAAAAATTTCCCTCAAAACAAGCCTCTTGGCTACATGTCTTTATTATTCTCCCTGATCTAAACATCCTCTCCTTATTCATCATATAAATTAAGAGAATAGTAAGCCCTAAGCAGCATTAGGTCATGTACGATGCTCGGATGAACTGTTACCATAACACAACAAAATAAATTCATTAGCATCCACAATCATGCACATACCCAATACCATTATCATTACCTAAGCAATACTTGACAAACTCGCGTTAGGAATTTGTTGTAAATAATATATGGATTCAAAGGTGTAAAGAGGCGGCATAGACATCCTTCTTAAGCAGAGTTTTCCACAGAAAGATACCAGAGTAGAATAACCAATGTGGCAATATAAAATAATCAAAAGAATAACCAATGTGGCAATACAAAATAATCAAATACTACAAAACTGACTAAGTTAGGGGATAAAGCACTTACGGTTGCTTCCGAACATTATTCTTCAGAAAAAAGAAAACCAGTAGTGCGTATTCTTTTATCTGGAATCTGAACAGCAAGTAGGAAAACAGACCTATTCAGAACATCAATAAACGAAATTCAAACACGCATCCCCAATACAACAATCAGTTCAATGAACAAATAAACACCGAGGTATCGACATTATTATAATTTGCCACAACACAAGCAACATTAAGATGACAGAAGCAGCATTAACACGATACTGAGCGGTAAACAAACAAATCAAATAACTGTAGCTAGAAGAAGAATGAAGATCATCGGAATACAAAATTAGTTTTACACGAAGAGCGGGGAGATACCTTGGACGAAAATCCGGGGAGAGCGAGGGATCCACCGGCAGAAATCGACGAGCAGGGTCGCGTAGACAAGCAGCGAAGAGTTGGAGAAATGTAGAAAGAAAAGACGAAAATCAATTATTTTAAGAGAATGGAACCGACTATTTGGGGATCGATCGCGTAAGATTTAAGATGGGCTTTTAGAGTTGTTATGGGCTCCCTTTTTTTTTTCTCAATTGTTGGTTTGGAATTTGGATTGTGGAAATACGGTTTCTATCAATATTTTATTTACTATAGTATTTTTATGGTTTCAACATTAGGATTCTTCGTACCAGCTACCAAGGACATTTTTACTTTTGAGTCTCCGGCGGTATCCTATCTTAATTCTGGCATTTCAGTTTTGAAAATTAAGTATTTTATATGTATTTATTAAAAAGACATTTATGTAATTGTTATAAAATGATAGTGTATTATTATAATTTATTTTACCAAAACACTAACTCAATAATCTCATCCGATCTGATTGTATATTAGTAAATTATTATTACAATTATTTATTATAATTACATGCACATGAATATGATCATATGATAACTCATAGTCTTTCATAATAACTACATAAATTTATATGCACCACACAATTTTAAAATTTAGTGGTTGGATTTAATCCCTCGTTTTTCTAATATTTGAATATAAAAAGGAGTAATTTTGACATTTGAATATAAGAAACTCACGGTTATATTATTTCGAATCTTACATGGAATATACTTTCTCCCTCCTAAAATTATTTAAAATTTGATATAACTTTTATAATAGAGTAATTATTGATTTACTTGTATGCAGTACTTTAGATCTCCACTCAAAAATTATGAAACAAACTAAATAGAGTGTATATAATAGTTAAAAATAAATTAAAAGGATAATCATATATGCAATGGTTGGATAGAAATTTAGAAATTTAACGATATCACTTCAAATTTTAAATGATAATATTAGTTTGATAGAAATTTTAAAAAGAATTTCAATTTATGAAATTTGACAGAATAATGGTATGTTTTCATTGCCACGATTATTTATAATTTCACACCATATAGGCATATACTAAATCTTGTAATTTAGTAAGGAAATGATTTTGTAAATATACTATAATAAAAGAGTAATTTAGTACTAAAAATAACAATCCAGTTAATAAGAAATCCGATTTAAATAAAAATCAATTTAAAATTTGAAAATATTTTATATATACAAATTTTGTCAATTTATCTTTACTCTTTAAATACTACTAAGGAGTATGTAATTGAAGGCGACAAATTCGTCTGATTTTCACCACACAAACATTTCACAATTTATTGGATGCATGGAATGCTTTGATCAGTTTTCAAATTGAACACCAGTATAATATTTTAAGGCAAAGCACAATCCTTAAGTCCTTGTATGTTTATTTCAATAGATCCTTATACAATTTTTCTGTTTTAATAAGTCCTTGTACTTTTATATTCGATATATTCAAATCCTTATTTAACGGAACCATTAACTTTTCCGTTATAAAATGACACATCATATATTAATTATTTAAAATATTCCACCTAATATCCAAAAATATAACATAACATAAAGAAAGAGGTAAAACAAGAGGAGAAGCACGCCGGCCTAGTGGTTAGAAGGAGCGGAGTTCACGGCGTCGCGGACTCTCCGAGCTGCTGACGCTAGGTGTCCGATTAAACTCGACCGGCGGCGGTGGCGGAGGCATTAATTGACGGATGATTTTCTTGGCGGAGTGAAAGGCGAGGGGTTTTGGGGGTCGAGGCGATGGAGGAGGCACCAGTTGACGATCGTGGATCTGAGGGCGAGATTGGGGATGATGGTGGAGAAATCTGTGGCGGCGCCGGTGAGAGTAGAGTGGAAGGAGAAGGAGACGCAGCTGCGCTCGAATGTGTGGCCGGAGGAGACGATTACAGGATCCGCCATGAGAGCGCCGGAGAGAGGGCAGAGGAACTCGGCCGGAATTTGGACCTGCTTGAGCGCAGCGATGAGGAGGATTTGTGGAAGGAGATTTTCCAGCGCTGCTTGCCGCTCCCCATTGCTACGAAAAAATGGCGCTAACGGAGTGGGAGATTCATGCAGAGAGAGATTGAGGGATTGAAGAGAGAGATTAGGGAGAGGGATGAAAAAGTGATCGAATTATTATTTTACCACTTTTTTTTTATATTTTCCAATTAGGATATTAGGTGGAATATTTTAAATAATTATGATATGTCATATTTTTAACGGAAAAGTTTACGGTTCCGTTAAATAAGGATTTGAATATATCAAATATAAAAGTACAAGGACTTATTAAAACAGAAAAATTGTATAAGGATCTACTGAAATAAACAATCAAAGTACAAGGACTTAAGGATGTGTTTTGCCTAATATTTAATTAATCTATAGACATAAGGCCATCCATGTCCATATCTCTTAACCGTCTCATCTTTTTCACTATTCATGGCCCATACTGTACTTTTCACTCATCTCTTAACTAAGAGAAAATACATGCATACCTCTATCTCTTAACCATCTCATTCCTTAACTATTCATTCAATTTTATTTTTTATTTTTATTTCCAACAATTCAATTAATAAAAACACACTTTATTAAATAAAATAAAATTACAACTTAAAATCCTAAAAAAACAAAACAAAAAAACACATCATTAAAATCCTAAAAAAATAAAAAAGACATAATTTAAAATACAGTCTAAAATCCTAAAAATAAAAAAATAAACTACTCCGCCGGCGAATCATCCCGCGAAGGCAGTGGCGGTGGCGGAATACCAAGTTGTCCCGCCAGATACACAATGCCATTATGATGGGCTTGAAATTGGGTAGGCGTCATGCGGGAAGTGTCCGCCATCGTGGCGGTAAGTACATGGACATTAGGGTGTTCGACTGCCCTTGGGTGCCCGAGCCCGCCTGGCTTGATTCGCCTC